>NC_091125.1:43797811-44072811 GCF_040183065.1 Periplaneta americana | reverse complement strand
AATAAATAGATAGATAGAATATATTAGATAGATTAGAATAGATCGAATGTATGGAATATAAGAAATAGATAGAATGGAATAGATATAATAGAATGGAACACAGAGTAGAATAGATAGATTGAATAGAATTGATAGAATATATAGATAGAATATATATAGAGTAGAATAGATACAAAAATGGATAGAATAGGATATATATAGACTAGATAAATAGAATGGAATAGATAGAATAGAATAGATAGAAAGAATAGGATAGATACAATAAAGAGATAGATTAGCATGGATAGAATAGATTAGTTAGTTAGAAGAGAATAGATAGCATAGACAGATAGAATAGATAGAATAGAATATAATAGATAGAATACAATAGGATAGACGGAATAGAATAAAAAGAATAGAATAGAATATTTAGTTAGAATAGATAGAATAGAATAGAGAGATGATATAGATAAATAGAACAGAATAGATAGATAGAATAGATAGATTAAATAGAATAGAAAGAATAGAATAGGTAGAATAGAATAGGATAAATAGAATAAGATAGATAGAATAGAATAGGATAGATAGAATAGGAACGATAGAGTAGACTGGTATAAACAGAATAGAATAGGATAGATAGAATAGGATAGAAAGTATAGAATAGATAGGATAGAATAGAATAGAATAATAGAATAGTATACATTGAATAGAATAGGACAGATAGAATAGATGGAATAGCTTAGGATAAAAAAGAATAGATAGAATAGATTAGGATAGAATAAAATAGGATAGAATAGATTGATAGAATGGAATAGAGTAGAATAGATATAGTTGAAGAGATAGAATAGAATTGGTAGATAGAATACAATAGAATAGATAGAAGAGAATAAATATAAGATAGAATAGATAGACTAGAATAGACAGAGATAAGAGATAAATTAGCATATGTGGAATAGAATAGATAGGGAGAATAGAGTAGATAGATAGATGGATGGGTGGGTGGATGGATGGATGGATGGATGGATGGATGGATGGATGGATGGATGGATGGATGGATAGTTAGGTAGGTAGATAGATAGATAGATAGATAGATAGATAGATAGATAGATAGACAGACAGACAGACAGACAGACAGATAGATAGATAGATAGATAGACTAGAATAGATAGATAGACTAGAATAGATAGAATAGAAGAGAGGGAATAGGACATATAGAATAGAATAGGATAGACAGAATGGAATATTTAGAATAGTATAAAATAGATAGAGTAGAATAGGATAGAATAGAATAGAATAGGACAGAATAGAATTGATAGAATAGAATAGGGATTAGAATAGAAAGAATTGAATGGAATAGAATAAATGGAATTGGTTAGATGGAATAGAATAAATGGAATAGAATAGATAGATGGAATTGATTAGATAGAAGAGAATAAATAGATAGATGGAATAGATAGAATAGAAGAGATAGATAAAATGGAATAGATAGAATAGATGGATAGAATATAATAAATAGATTGACTAGATTTGATAGAATAGATATAATAGAATAGATCGATAGAATAGATATAATAGAATAGATAGATAGAATAGGGAGAATAGAATAGATATATAGAATAGAACAGTACATAGAATAGATAGAATAGAATATATAGATAGACTACAATAGATAGAATGGAATAGATAGAATAGAATAGTCAAGAATAGAATAGATAGAATAAGATAGATAGAATAGCATGGATAGAATAGATTAGATAATTAGAATAGAATAGATAGAATAGACAGATAGAATAGATAGATAGAATAGAATAGCTAGAATAGACAGATAGAATAGATAGATAGAATAGAATAGCTAGAATAAAATAGGAGAGATAGAATATAATAGGATAGATGGAATGGAATAGATAGAATAGAATATATAGAGAGAATAGACTAGATAGAATAGAATTGATAGAATAGGGTAGATGAAATAGAATAGGATAGACAGAATAGAATAGGATAGGTAGAATTGAATAGGTAGAATAGAATATTATAGATAGAACAGGATAGATACAATAGAATAGATAGAATAGAATAAGATAGATACAATTGGATAGATAGAATAGAATAGAATAGAATAGAATAGATAGAATAAATAAGATAGAATAGAATAGATAGAATAGAATAGGATATAATAGAATATGATAGAGTATTATAGTTAGATAGAATAGAATAGATAGAATAGAATAGATAGAATAGATAGATTGAATAGATAGTTATATAGAATGGATGGATAGATACATAGAATAGATAAATAGAATAGATAAAATGGATGGATAGGTAATATAGAATAGAATAGATAAAATAGATGGATAGGTAAAATAGGATAGATAGATAGACAGACAGACAACACAGACAGGCAGATAGATAGATAGATAGATAGATAGATAGATAGATAGATAGATAGATAGATAGATAGATAGATAGATAGATAGATAGATAGATAGATAGATAGATAGATAGATAGATAGAATATATACAACAGAATAAGTAGAATAGCATAGATAGAATGGAATAGATAGAATAGGATAGAATTCAATTGTTTCAGCTGAAAATAGAGGGAAACTAAAGCAACACACAGGGAAAGTAGTGCGAAAAATAGAGAGATATTACAGCGAAATGGAGCGCAAAACTGAGCAAAATGAGAAGGAAAATTGAGGGAAATTAGAGCGAAAAATAGAGTGAAATTAGGGCAGAAAATTGAAGGTGATTAGAGAGGATAATAGAGCGAAATTTGGGAGGAAAAAGTACATGAATTCGGCGAAAAGTAGAGGTAAAGTAGAGAAGAAAATAAAGAGAAATTATTGCGCAAAATACAGGGAAATTAGGGCAAAAATAGAGGGAGACAAAGTGGAAAATAGAGGGAAATTTGTGATTGAGGTACAGGGAAATTGGATCGGAAAGTAGAGAGAAACCAGAGCGTAAAATAGTTTGAAATTGGAGAGTAAACTAGTTACAGATTAGAGCAGAAAACAGACAAATTAGAGTGAAAAATCGAAGGAAATTTGAGCGAAAAATAGAGGAAATACAAGCGAAAAGCAAAGCGAACTTAGAGCGAAAAATACAGTGAAACTGGAGGAAAATTTTGAGGGAAATTAATGTGGAAAATTGAGGGAAAATAGAGGGAATAATAAGGGAAAATTTGAAAGGAGAATATGGGAAAACTAGAGCAGAAAATAGAGGAAAATTGAAGGGGGAAAATAGAGAGAAATTACAGCTTAAAATACAGGGAATTTAGAGCACGAAAGACATCGAAATTAGAGCGGAAACAAGCGACATTACAGCGGAGAAAAGCGGCGTTGCAGCGGAAAATAGTGGGACACTAGAGCAGAAAATAGAGATAAATTATAGCTGAAAATAACGCAAAACTAGAACGGAAAATTGAGTGAAATTAAATTGGTTAATAGGGCTAAAGTATATCGGAATATAGAGCGAAACTAGAGGAGAAAATATAAAGTAGATTGACTATAAGAGCAGAAAAAGTAGGGAATGGAGCGAAATTAGAGCGCAAAATAGAGGGCAAATAAAGAGGAAAATCGACTGAAATTAAAGCGGAAAATGGAAGGAAATTAGAGCACAAAATAAAGGATTATTAGACCGGAAAATAGAGGGAAATTATAGCGGAAATAGAGAGAAGTTGCAGCGCAATATAGATCAGAAATTAGAGCGAAATTTGAGCGGAAACAAAGGGAAAATTAGAACGGAAAAAGGACGGAAATTGGAGCCGAAAATAGAAGAAAATAAGAGCGGATAACAGAGCGAAACTAGAGCGGAAAATATGAAGAGTGGCAATTAGAGCGAAATTAGATAGGAAAAATTAGGGAAAATAGAGCGGATAATAGAGACTAGAGCGGTAAATAGAAGGAAATTAGAGCGGAAAATGGAGGAAAGCTAGGGAGGAATATAGAGGGAAACTGGATCGGAAATTAGAGCAAAATTTGACCAGAAAATAGAGCGAAATTAGAGAGGGATATTGAAGAAAATTAGGCCTAAAAATATAGGGAAACTATAGCGTATATTTAGGGAAATTATTGCGGAAAATAGGGGAAAATTTGAGTTGAAAGTGGAGGGAAACTAAAACAGAAAGTAGAGCAAAATTACAACGAAATTAGAGCTGAAGATACAAGAAAATTGGAGTGGAAAATAGAGCGAAATACAAAGGGAAACGAAAGCGGAAAGTACAGGAAAATCAGAACGGAAATTAGAGGGAAGTTACAGCGGAATGTAAAGTAAAAATAGTGCAGAAAATAGAGCGAAATTTTAACGGAGGATAGAGGGAAAATACTTGGAAAATAGAGGAAAAATTGCATGGAAAATAGATGGAAATTAGTGCGAAAAATAAAGTAACAATACAGCGGAAAATAGGATGTATTAGAGTGGAAAATAAAGCGAAATTAGAGCGGAAAATAGAGGAAAATTAGTGCGGGAAAATTGAGGGGAAAAGAAAGGATAATAAAGGGAAATTCGAACGGAAAATATGGGGAAATTATAGCAGAAAATTGTGGGAAATATGAGAGGCATATAGACGGAAATAGAGGATATATGAGCGGGAAATTCATGCAAATTAGAGTGAAAAATAAATCGACATTACAGCAGAAGATACAGGAAACCTAGAGCGGAAATGGGTTAAGGCTAGAGCGGATAATAAAAGGATATTTGATCGGATAATAGAGGTAATCAGGAGCTGACATTAGAAGGAAACTAAAGCTGAAAATGCAACGAAACTCGAGCAGAAAATTGAAAAAGTAGAGCCGAAGTTAGAGTGGGAAAATAGAGGGATGTTACAGCTAAAAATATAGCAAATTTAGAACAGAAATTAGAGCGCAAAGTTTATAAAAAGGGGCGCGGAAAATAAACTGATATCATATCGGAAAATAGAGGAAAATTAGAGTGGAAAATAGATGGCAATTAAGGCGGAAAATAGAGTGAAATTAGAGCGGACATTACAGCGAAAATAGAGCGAAGAATAGAGCGGAAGTTTGACGGAAATTAGAGCGGAAAATAGAGAGGAATTAGGGCGGAAAATAGCGTAATATTAGACCGAAAATACAAAGAAATTAAAGCGGAAATAGAGAACTTTACACCGGATATAGAGAAAAAGTAGAGGAAAAATTAGAGCGACTTGAGAGCGGTATATAGAAATAAATTGGAGCAGAAAACGAAGGGAAATTTGAGGCGAAAATAGATAAATGAAGAGTCCATTGCAAGAATGATGGATGTCATTTGGAATACATTTTTCAGGAGAAGCAATCGAAAGTTAGAAATGCTTAGCGCTCAAAGCTTAACTGTGATTTTCCGATCATTACTGGACAATGACTATCAGTGTTAATGCCATATAACTCTCTATTTGCATTCTATAGGTCTTAAGCTATGCATTGACAGTCTTGGTTCATTTTCGACAAGAAGGTGACATCCATCATTCTTGCAGTGGAAACTAGAGCGGTAAATAGAAGGAAATTATATCGGAAAACGGAGGGAAACTAGGGCGGAAAATAAAAGGAAACTGGATCGGAAATTAGAGCGAAATTTGACCAGAAAATAGAGCGAAATTAGACGGAACATTGAAGAAAATTAGGCTAAAAATGGGGGGGGGGAATTAGAGTGGAAAGTGGAGGGAAACTAAAACGGAAAATAGAGCAAAATTACAACAGATATTAGAGCGAAAGGCAGAAGAAAATTGGAGCGGAAAATAGAGCGAAATAGAAAGGGAAACGAAAGCGGAAATTACAAGGAAATCAGAGCGGAATGTATAGGGAAGTTACAGCGGAATATAAAGTAAAAATAGTGCAGAAATTAGAGCGGAATTTGAGCAGAGGATAAACGAAAATTACTTTAAAAAAAAACAGAGGAAAATTGTGCGAAAATGAATAGAAATTAATGCGCAAAATAAAGTAACAGTAGAGTGGAAAATAGGGTGCATTAATGTGGAAAATAGAGCGAAAAATAGAAGCAAATTAGTGCGACAAAATTGAGGGGAAAAAAGATGATAATAAAGAGAAATTTGAACAGAAAATATGGGGAAATTATAGCGGAAAATAGTGGGAAATATGATAGGCAAATAGATGGAAATTAGAGCTTAAAATAGAGGATACATTAGCGGGAAATACATCCAAATTAGAGTGAAAAATAAATCGACATTACAGCAAAAGATAGAGGGAAACTAGAGCGGAAATGGGTAGTAATTAAATAACTAACTAAAATAATTTAAATAAAGAAACGATATCCACAGTTAGATTTTTAGGTGAAATGAAGTACTTACTAGTGAGTAAGTGAGTGAGTGAGTGAGTGAGTAAGTGATCTAACCAGGCTGATTGACTGGTTCAATGAAGAAACTACTTGATTCCTGAAATAAAACTAGAACAACTAAACAAAATTATCTCCATGATGGTTGCATACTACTAGTATGATGATTGCAATTCACGCTGTTCGAATTATGTGAAATTGCTTGTCGTTTCTTTGGATTTAGTGTAGACTACAAATAAATGTCATTTTACAGAGAACAATAATTTATTACATAAAGAAACATACAGATTAAATCTTAACAATATGTTTATTGCAATTTCTGTCAGTAAACATTATTTACATAGATACGTTAACAACTATTAACAATGCCGATCATAAAAAAAAAATATTTTTTTTTTGTATCCGGCTCAAGCTTCAAGTACTGTACCTTCAAATTCTTATTCTCTAACAAACAGAATATGAGTGTCATATTATTAATAAGATATAAGAATTTATTTGAGCGTTCTTTTCGTATTCGTAATCTCATTTCAAAAAAAAAAGTCTAGGCCTATTTTCAACGACGGAATTGTGTATTTAAATAATTTCACAATGTCGCATGTAATAAATAGGCCTATATTGTGACTTAGTTCTGTGTAAATTTCTTTTTATCAATATTCTCACTTTCAATACGAAATTAGATTATGAATCCACTGCTCAGAAGTTCAGTACTTAC
Source organism: Periplaneta americana (assembly GCF_040183065.1). Classification (NCBI taxonomy): domain Eukaryota; kingdom Metazoa; phylum Arthropoda; class Insecta; order Blattodea; family Blattidae; genus Periplaneta; species Periplaneta americana. The sequence continues at coordinate 44,065,838 of NC_091125.1, read as the reverse complement.
TAGCAGTGCTTTTTTTTTTCGGAACGCGTCGGAGCGCCGTTCCCCCACCTTTTTATTATAGTTTTCATCACGGAATCGAGAAATGTTCGAATTTCGCTCACCTCAATATATTGTGAGGCGTCTCCAAATTCAATTCATTCTCTCCACTGATATCACCCCTGTTAGTTAGCACCATGAGGAATCAGCTCCTTAGAATTGTTAGGCCACATTTGATCAACTTAAGTCCTGAAATCGTGGTTGCTGAAACAGACCTCACAGGAAGAGTGCAACAGGAAAGAAGATAAATACTGAAGAAATGGCTAAAAATCTTCTAATACTTTGAGTACTGGTATGTAGTTTAGTAAATGCATTTCATTCTGAAAGGTAGATTAAGATGTAAAAATAAATAAGGGTTAATAAGATTTTATTTTCTTAACAATATGTAGGTCTTAATTCCCAGTGCTCTGAGCAGTAATCATCTCCCCGTGCACTCCAATAAATTTTACAAGAGTTCCACCACCTTTTTCTATTACTTTCCACAGGCTTAAGTGCTTTTACAGTTCAATGTGACGTATTTAAGGGGAGAGTAATAATATTTTCTAAATGGACCCATTCGTCATTCATACGAACAATTAAATAGTCAAGAAATTATTTTTCTTGGTTTTACCATTAAAATAGAAACATGCTATTTTAAAATGAAACATGTAAAGAAAAGATTCAGCCGGTGTATAGAACTGGTGTCCACCTAACAACGTGATGTAATTGGGGAGCAACAGTGAGTAGCGAAATCCAGTTTCGTAAGTCAGCTATGAAGGTAGGCGGGGAGGGGAAATCATCTTCCTAATCACGTCTCTCCATGCTGGTTGGACGAGAGCTTAATATGGAGTGGGGGCAAAGGAACTTTCTCTTTAGTGATAAGTGGCTCGTACAACACCTTTGCCCCCCACGGTACAAGAGCTGATCTTGGAATCTTGGATGTGATGTGACATTGTAGGAAACAAAACGTCTGTTCGCGAAGACTAATTTTACCTTTGTATCCAAAGAAGTTTAAACAATGACTGAAAAAATGGCAAAATAAATTACTCATAAGTAGTGACACAACAGGAAGACATTACAGTAAATGCATTATGCAGATTACTAACAGACCTCTGCGCGTGATCTCCGGATTTATTACATGTGTTTGGAATTCTGTTCTTTGGCGGTACACTTCAACACGAAGTAACTTTATTGCATATCTTAAGGAACTCTCATTTCACAAAATAAACACAAATTTAAGAGGTTTATAAGCCTACCTATTAGCTCCAAAGAAAAGCCATACAAATAAATGTAGAAATTAAGTATATCTCATGTCTACTAGCAATATTAGGCCTATGTATGAAAAATAGCTTCGCCTCGTTTCACAAATTTCACATTCGTGCCAAAAATAGAACCTTTACGAATGAGTATCATACAATGTTTTTTTTTTACTATAGCACAAATTTACATTAAATATTTTTTTTCAAGTTGGAGAGCTTATAAAATCACGATTTCATGGCTGTCTGAATTTAGAACCGTTAAGAATTAAGTTTCCATGGAATTACAGCTTGCTGGCCGTTCACAATGTAAAGTACCTAAATGCAAACGCGAGTAGAACGCCAAAGCTTACGGTCATGTTATTTAATGTAACCATTCACACTGATTTTCGTAAACGTTAACATTACAAGAGGAGAAGAAAACGTGAACGAAGAAGTTTGTAAACTCAAAGCTTTTTATGCAAATCTAGTCTTCCAGGTGAAGCTCCCTGTAAAGCAGATTTGAATAATTTCAAGGGAAAAATTGTTCCGGGGCCGGGTATCGATCCCGGGACCTCTGGTTGAACGTACCAGCGCTCTCCCAACTGAGCTACCCGGGAACTCCACCCGACACCGTCTCAACTCTTCCCTTTATATCCACACAAATTATTCAAAGCTTTTTGTTTGCGGTAACGTCAGCAACTATATTGAAACAAAAACACTCACTGAAGGAGTATAAAAAAGAGCGCTTTCCGAGAACGTTGGAAGAAATAAATAAAATAAAATGAAAGATTAATCCTCTTTCAGTCACATCGCTGTCTGACAAAACACATCATTCATATAAAGATAGCCTAATACGCTGAAAGAAAATGGTTATATGGAAGACAAGTGCCATTAACATGAAGTGCAAGGGTATGCATTTTGTTCACTTATTTTATCAGTCACAACATTATAGATTACCTATAAATATTAACCACATCTAGGCTAAATATTAATTTGTAGTGGTCAGCCATTTGTCCTACTTTGTGCAAGAAACACTGTAGGTACATATACCACATTTGCAATTCTTTTACAAGAACAAAATATTCGACAGCACTTTCATGTGATTCTTCTCTGTGATTGCAGTCATCTGTTTACGGATATATTTCATGGTTTTATGGCAACGTCAAATTTCCACTGTGAATGATGACTCCAATGCTTACCGTTACTGTAACGTTTACGTTCTCGCATTAATGTTTATGTTTTCATTGTGAATGGGCCTAGTTCTTTTCATAAATTTTTATTAGTAAGTAATTGATTTTAACACAGCGTTCTGGACACGTTTCTGAATTGCATTTCTGAAGTCAGAACAATAAAGAAATAAGTAACCATGGAACCATAGTCTATTAGACGTGAAATTACTTCCACCGCCTGCTCGAACGCATCCGATGGCTGCTTATACTGCGGCCTCTTTCGATGTTTTTTTTTTTATTCTTATAATATTAGACATAGTATCGGAGTTTTTAAAAATCCCTGACTGTGCATTTGTTCTTTCATATAAATCAATACATTGTACGCCTAACAAATTAGCAGAACAAACCTCAGACATTAAGAATACGATACATTGAGGACAGGATACGAGGAAAGATACGTAGATATACAATACATAAATTAATACATAAAACATTTGCACAAACAGAATATAAAAATAAAATACAGACATATTCGTACAATAACTAAAACAAATACATTCACACGCGTGAGCGCGCGCTCATACACACACGCGCTCAAAACAATGGACAACTTCAGGGATTTAGAGCCATTTTTGGAGTTTTGTATTTTACAAATTGATTTAGATTGTATTGTCCAATTTGCCGCACTGTGGGATTGGGACTCTTTCCAAAGCGTGAGTAGAATTTCCGTGTAAGATTTTCAAGATCACAGACAAATATTCAACTTCTAGGTCTTTGTGAATCTGTATAGTTTTGGTGTACCAATCTGAGCCATGAACAATCCTTAAAGCCTTATTTTGGGCAATTTGTAAAGGCTTCATCTTATTCTCTAAGACATATGCCCAAATATGTAACATGAATAGGAAAAAAAATTCCACTAGATGGCAGATCCTAATGGCCTTTGAAGTTGCTTGTGGATATAGCCCTATGCTTTATCTTTACATTATGAGATTAAAATATTACTTTGTTCGCGACTCTAATAGCTTGGTTAACCCGATATTATTTGCTCTTGAAACAAGAGGAAATAAAACAAGAAATGCATAATTTAAAATATAAAAGCCAATGAGTTGCTCAGTTACAAAAGCTGCTATAAGACAGAATTGAAAATAGTTTTCAAATTAAAATTGTAAACTAACTATTATTAGGGCGTTTTATGGAACTTTTAAGGTTAATTAATTCTTTTAGTTCTTGAAAAACTGCAGGGGACCAAGATCTGCTCATACGCTATCAGTTTTTTTGTGACTTAAAATGTATGAACTTTACAGATAGGGACTTTTGCAACTAGGCAATTCAATAAAAAAAAAGTCAACTAGTGCCCCGGAAACTTACAGCGTTAGTACTTTCCGAGAAAGGGATTTCTCCAAACAAGAAAACCAGAAAGCTCTTTCTGTGTAAACTTCCCTACATTATAAAGTACTGTAGAGGTTTCACAAATTTATCCATAAGAATTTCTGACACAAGTTTCTGATGATTATTATTCATAACACACTTCAATATTCCACACCACAAAGTAGGTAGAACAATATTTTTTTATAGTTTGAAGCAGGCAAACAGATGAGCTGGTTGGTGCTGCATCGTTGGAATTTGGAAATACGTCATTTCAGTGAAAGCATTGTTAGAATGGTCTTATGAACCGATAGTTAGGCATGCGTGGATGCATTCGAGCAGGCGGTAGTTAATACCTTACTATAATAATACCGGACAACTGTATTAGTTAGCAGCATTGACGTTAGTGCGAAATTTCGCGGCCCTGACATCTAGCGGAGCGGCGTGGAATTACGTCCACAAATACAAATATTAACATAGCGGGAATCGGACTATTGTTTAAAACGTGAGGCACTAATGTAGAATAATATATTGTGAGACACTTAAGAAATGTTATAGTATTTAATGTAACATTATTTTATATCAAAACTGCATTTATGAGAAATGTTGCTTTATATACGCATTGCTAACAAGTGCAAAAATAAAATTGGTAGTAATTCGTAAAGGCATGTGGACAACAATAAAACTTATTTTGATAAAACTTTAAAATTTCCAATACATTTTAACTTCTATTCATTTATTAGGCCTAAATAAAAAGCTAATTTTTATTGTTCTATCAACACAGAGGTCCCGCGCCGTGGTGTCGCGGTCTAAGGCATCCTGCCTAGGACTCGCGTTACGGAATGCGCGCTGGTTCGAGTCCTCATGGGGGAAGAAATTTTCTCATGAAATTTCGGCCAGTGTATGGGACCGGTGCCCACCCAGCATCGTGATGCATTTGGGGAGCTACGATAGGTAGCGAAATCCGGTTGCGAATGTCAGCTATAACGGCTGGGGGGATCATCGTGCTAACCACACGATACCTCCATTCTGGTTGGATGATCGTCCACCTCTGCTTCGACATGTGGGCGTGAGGCCACCAGCCGGCTGGTCGGTCTAGGCCCTTCACGGGCTGTAGCGCCACGGATTATTATTATTATTATCAACACAGAGACAAAGGCAAAACATTAGGCCTAATGAAGAATTTTGTTGACTCACGTTTTATGATCCCTCGAAAATCGAAAGTACGATTTGGAGCAGTTTGTAATGCTGTAATTGTAGCAATTATAAACAGCACATATACAACCTGACATTTTAAACAGCACTAATTAATAAAGCTATTAACTAGCCCAGCAACAATATACATTGCAATTGATTACAGCTTGTTTCGCGAGTGTCGCCACACCGGCAGCCTAAGTAGCAGCACCAGCGTTGTTCGCGCGCAGAACTGGTAGCTGTCCGGTATTATTATAGTAAGATATTTGGTGGTTACTTCAGATCCTAGAAATAATGCAAGCAATGAGTAGCCTACTAAATAATATGTAACTTTAGAATAATAGGGCTAAAATGTAAACATGAATGTTAAATTTGTTACTTATTTGTGTTACGTGTAATATTTACGTAATGAAAGATCAAGGTAATGCATTCACTTCTTACTAAATGAAATTTGTAGCCTACATTGAATATTGAATTTTCTTTGGCAGTGCGTAAAATGAATAGCAGTGCCTAAAGTGATCACTTACTTTTTTTTACGCACTTGTGTTTTAAAGGCTGGTAAACAATGACAACAGTAGATAGATAAAATGTAAATTTAAGCACTATCGTAGAAAAAAGAAATTGAAAAATACTTTGTTTATAATTGTTAAATGTATATTGTTCTATAACATTTTTATGATTCAATTATGTATAAATTAACAGCTTCAACATAATTTAATTGTGTAATGATACATACCGTAGTAAATGGTTTCAATAAATAGACATTTTCAGGAATTTCGAAAACCTTTTATTTCTCATAAACTGGACATTTTGAAACGAAACTAAACAGAGGTTTTGTGACTATCCATAGTGGGAAACTGAAAAATATAAACAGTTTTTCTGGCGCAAAATGATTGCATACCAATGTTATTTTTAATTTGGACGATTCTTATTGATAATTTTGAAATGGTGATGGTCACTTGTTCTGTTAACGTAAAAGAACCATTTTTTCTCTCCTTTTTTTAATCCAATAACCATAGAGAGTGGACCCAAAGGTAACCGGAACCGAACTGTTGCGCGCGCATGCTTTGTAGTTACGAGTTGTGCTGTTAGGTGGTGTTAGTTTGGGGTCTCCCACGACCGTTAGTGAGCTGGCGTCAGTCTGAGTTAAGTGGTTTGTTTGTGGTGCTGTGTTGTTTGCGGTCCTGTTTCAACCGTTTGGCGATTAGTGAGATGGCCGACCACAAGGAACAAAGATTCGGCAAGCCTTTAATGATGATGCTTTGAGGAAATCACAAGTCTACGAGTGGTTTTCCCGTTTCAAATCTGGCAACATGTCAACTGAAGACATGCCACGCCCCGGGCGTCCTTCGACAGGAAGAAATGACGAAAACATTGCCAAAATCAAACGTGCAATTGACGAAGATCGTCGAAAGACCACAGATGACCAAAGAGAAAACCGCGTGAGAGTTTGTCGCGACTTGAAGAGTGAAGTGCAAAACGATCCAAATTTTCTTAAAAGAATTATGACTGGGGATGAGTCTTGGTGCTATGGGTACGATCCAGAATCAAAGCAAGCATCTAGCCAGAGGAAAACTCCAAATTCACCACGACCCAAGAAAGCACGTCAAGTGCGATCCAATGTGAAAACAATGTTGATTTGTTTTTTTGATGTGAATGGCATTATCCACAAAGAGATTGTTCTGCCAGGACAAACAGTGAACCAACAATTCTATTTGGATGTGTTACGGAGATTACGAGAGAGAGTGCAACGAAAACGGCCCGAAATGTGGAGAAATGGGAACTGGTTGCTTCACCACGACAATGCTCCAGCCCACACAGTTCTGACGGTCCGACAGTTTTTGACAAACAACAACATGGTGCTTGTGTCTTATCCACCCTACTCACCCGATCTGGCTCCGTCGGACTTTTTTTGTTTCTATGGATAAAGAAATCTCTGAAAGGAAAGCGATTCAGTGATGTGGATGACGTCAAAGAATACACGCTAACGGTTTTGAACAGTATCCTGCCTCAAGAGTTCCAGCACTGTTTTCAGCAGTGGCAAAAGCGTTGAGACAAGTGCATTAATGCACATGGACAATAATTTGAAGGGGACTAAAGTACTGTGAATGTAGTGTTCAATAAAAGTACAAAAAAAAACATTCCGGTTATTTTTGGGTCCCCCATCGTATATCGGGCACTGTTCATTCTTCTTAACTCTTAACTTGGCAAAGCTTCATTTTTCATAATAGTTTATTAAACCTTGTCGGACAGCAAAGAAAACAACAATCGCAATGTCCATATTTTATATGGTGTACAATATTATAGTATTGTGAAATTTTAATTTTCCCACCAATTATTCTTCTATTGTTCTATTCAAATTATAGCATATAGCCTAAAAACCTGTTGTATCTTATAGGATACTTTGTCAATTTAAGTGTTAAGTCTTCATTTCTTATTTTACGATTTGGAAAGATAATAGTCATTCATTCATTCAAGATATAAACACTCTTATTTCCTCAATTTCATCCATTCAAGCATAATATATTCCTTCACTTTCTCCTCATTTTCGACCACTCAACTATATACTAGACACCACTTATTCTTCTTAGATTCACGTTTCTAAGGGTTTTTGTAATTTTGGGAAGATAGTCGTCTCTCATTCTCTCAACGTGAAAGAACCAATTTTTCTTCTTGCATATTTCACTCAATCACATCTTGGAAATCACTTATTCCTTTCATATCTTCATTAATTGGCTTTTAAATAGAATTTGTATAATTCTGGATCTCACTGATGTTTTAACTTCAATTATCCTAGAAAGTTTTAAGTCACATTTATTTCTTTTGTAACCACGAATGAAAATAGGTCTTACACTAGGTTGGCGCATGTCCAGACGTATTTTTTACGCCAGATCATTGGTAAAAGTATAAAAGTAAAATATAAAATCTTTAACAAACCGTTAAGTGTTGGAATAAAATTGTTTAAGTCTCCATATTTGTAGATCTACATTTCCTTTACTTTCAGAAGTGCAGGCCTATTTAGTTTTTATTATTGTAAATTATTTGTTAACTCACCCCATTCCTAGAAAACCCTTCTTAAAATTTTCTTCTTTTAGTTTCCATGGTAATATTTAACAACGTATAAAATATCGATAAGTACAGTGATTTCTGGTGACATAACATTGACAGCAGCACATCACATAAATAACTACGATTCTGAAGTCTGAATTTGAACAGGCAGAAGATATGGTGCAAGTACTATCTTTTACGGAGTAGGTTTATGAGATTCTCACAGGTTTTCCAGTTCCTCTACTGTGTCAGGGAGTCTCGTTCCTAGCGTCTCCGGGAAAAAAAGTGCCAGTACTCCCGCGATGAAAGAGACGATCCCGAAGAGCAGAAGCGGCAACGCTTGCATGTAAATTCCCTGTGGACATGGAAGCAAAATTGTTTTGTTGTCATTTTGGTATTGTTTTTACTCCCCCTAAGTATAGTCCGGGTCAGCTTACTTAATACCCTAAGAAATCTAACCATTCCCCCCCCCCCCCACCATTACTACATAAGCTACACTAGACGGCAGTTCGGAAGGCGGTCGGCTCCTACATGCGCCGTAGCATTTCTGATATGTGACGTCACAAGCTTGTACAGTAGAACCAATTAGAATCAGTCTATAACAAGTACTTCCCGAGTTCGTTTGTTCACGCGTGAGTGTTTCAATGCATTGAATAAGTAAAACTACCATTTACTGTGTGTGAGTAAGATAAATAAATGGAAGAAGAGACTGTGAAAAGACAAGTATTGTACAAGTAGGCGCGGAAAATAGTGTTTAAGGTGTATAATTATTTTAAAATCGTTGACGAACAGAACGCTGCCGGCCATCTTGATGCTGGCTGCAACGTTACCAATGCGCAAGAAATGACTGCAGAAGCATGTGGTGTGGGATTGAGAATCGTGCAAAGAATATTATTAGTGAAGGAAAGAGTTTATGTTTGATGTCATGCTTACATTAATCAACGGCTAAGGTCATTATTGTCTTTTGGTAATTTAAATTATCTACTGCGCTATTTGTATTACACGTGCGCGTGAACTACGATGTGGCAATGTTGTACGCTGCCTTGCTCTCTCTATTTGTCTCTCTCGACGCAAACGCTAGCAGACAACCGCCTTCCCAATTGCCGTCGACTCTAGTGCTAGTGGATTATGGTGATTTTCTAGTTTGTAGGTTGAATTTTCTTTTGCCAACTTCGTTTCGAATTTCAGTACTGAGAAATATTACAACTGGTAGTGATTTTATAACTGTTATGTTGGCAGCAGTGACACAAGTTGTCGGTAGTTTAAATTCTGAAAATTCAAATTGTTCTAGATTTCTGAGCCCATTACTGGAAGCTAGTGAAATTTGAACATACTAATAATTAATTAATATCAGTATTAATATTAATACATAGTAGTTATTGTATGTGTTGCTTTGTGTTGTGGTTACAATTTCAAGATTAGTGTCAGGTAGGCTAAGTGTAAATAAATATAACATATTTCGTGTGATACATGCTCTTTATTTCGTGTTTAGGCCTTTATTACAATAATGGAGCAAATATTCTGAAGCATACATTTCAAACTGGCATTCGTTTTCGGAATTCATACTAATCATTTCACGTGTTCAAACAAAATATATTTTTAGGTTAGATCTCGTAAATCGTAAACTATATAATCAAAGTAATGAATTTCATGTTGTCAGACAAAATATATTTTAATGTTAGATCATACACTAATCTACTAACTACTAACATAATATGCGAGAGATCCAGAAGAAACATATATTCTCTTTCACAAATTATTGAACCTTTTATAAAACACCTTCCCAACATAAAGATGAGATGTGTAAATAAGCAAGACATCGTTATTGTTAATACTATACTATTATTATTATTATTATTATTATTATTATTATTATTATTATTATTATTATAGTACATGGTATTTGTGATTTTATCATCTTTTGGTGATATCTAGTATTAGTTGGCAACACTGAAGAGATGGCCTTTTAGGAACAATTCTTACATGATCCTCAGTATAGGCCTACAATCATCAGAGTACCAATCATGAACGGTTCATTACTGCTCCTGTCATACATTATCAGATGCGTGAGCAATTCACAATTTTGGTTCGACTATGCCAGTGATGTCAACGGCAGCGCAAGCGTGCCTCACCGCCCGTATGCGCTGTTCAGAGCACGTACGGCACGCAGGTACAAGTCACTGATGAACATAAGAGTTGTACATTACACATTGAGGAAGAAGTCGTTCAGTAAGTTTTAGGTTGACTGGACTCTTGACTTCTTATGTAGTGAAAGAGGAGATAATGTTCTTTGTCTGATATATTGAAAGCATTTACTTAAAAAGAGAAGCAGTGTGAAACGCCTGAAATTATTAGTCGATCTACATAATGATATATTCAAATTTTGTTGCTTTATTGACATTAAATAGTAATAGAGTAAATATATGTGTAGATGTAGTGCGGGGTTCCCCCTCACTGCATTGCATTTACGTTTACAGAATAAAGTACAAAAAGAGTATGTAGCTAATAGCGTAGACTCGTTACGAGTTGTCTAAAAAATTGTCCAAACATGTCGTCCATCAGTTTTACAATGTTCCTACCATTGTAATGTCCTTTGGTTAAGTCGATGAAGAGTTCTGTCCAGGTTCTTTGAATTGCGTGAACAGGACCAAATTGGAAGTTCGCTTTGCCGGCTAATATATCCAAAGGTACGAATATTTGCGGCGCAAATTATTTCTATACCTATTTGGCAGTACATACGTATGTGAGTAATTTTCCTCACTTATTAACCTCATAAAACCAAGACTAAGATCAAGATTATCAGATGATATTAAGCGTGCTATGCTATGTCATGCTGCAGAAAATAACATTCCGCCGGACATAAGGTTGGTGTTGGCAAAAACCAGAAGAAAGAACTTCTGTATTAGACGAGACGTCAGGAGTTTAAATTTGTTTCTAGAAATGTGATGTTCATATAAGTACATGATTAAGTAAGAAACAGTTACATAGCAATTAATTAGGTAGGTCTCATCATCTAAAACCGCAAAGATGAAGAAAATATTATGTTTGTTATTTGTTGTAGGCCTATTATTTCATTTCTCCATATGCAGAATGTTCTATGATTTCTTTCACTTTTGTTTAGATAAGTTTAAAACAGGAAAAGTGTTTTATACTAATTGAAGTATTAAATAATTATATAAAACTTAATTAGATTCTAGCTATTATCTGGAACTGTATAAGTTAAGGAGAAGTTATGTTTATTATTTATTGTAGCTTACTATTTTATAATTCATTGCATTTATTAGAGAGGTGCATTCTACAAAACATTTCCTGATTTCTTGTTGTCTTGTATGAATTTAACACGTTATCTATTACTTAAAAGCAGTTTAATTCATCTTGCAGTGGTAAGCCAATAGAGTTCATTTTGCTCACCCCTTCTTGCTCTCTGCTGCTGCCTGAAGAACAGATTCATTGCAACCAGTGAGCGCTTGATCGCACGCAGAATCGCCTACGTACTCTTGACCTTGACATCGCTGGACTATGCCTACGTATTTCCTTGTATATAGATAGAGAATGATAAAGTAATAATAAAATTATATTAGATGATATAGTCTCAATACCATCTATATCTACCATAATTTTCATTTCAACCAGCCCGGATTAGAACCCGGATCTCCAGCGTAGAAAAGCGTTACGCCAAATCAACGAACCAAAAGTAGAATTGACGGGATAAATCAATATGCATATAAACTTGTGCGGAATAAACTGAAATTTTGAAATGGATATTTGAAGAAAAAGAAGACGAAAAGCGAATCTCACCAGGAGAGGAGCAAAAGGCGCCACCATTGCTCCAACCCGCGCCACAGTGGAGCTGGTACCGACGCCTATACTGCGCATGACCGTAGGGTACAGCTCTGCCGTGTACACCACAATGACGCCAAACGAGGAGGTGATACCCAGCTTCCCGATCAGGAACAGCAAGATCACGGCCCAGTTTAAATCTACAACAAAACAACAAAAACATTACACTCGAAAGAGCAAACCATTAATGTTGCTTCTTAGTTCTAGCGGTCAGGTTTATTACGCTCGCCTTCATATTGTCCATTTTGTTTCCTACTTTGTCCACCAGAGAATTCTGTAACAAAACATTGTTCTGAGATATATCTGCAATTTAAATCGAGGGCGCTGACTCCAGATCTGGGAAATAAAATGTTTGTAGATAAATTTTGCTTGAAATTATATCAAGGGCAGAATTATTTTAATTTCTGTAAATCTACGATACGGGTCTCCAGAGATTTTTCTCCTTTATAAGGAAGTCATGCTAAGGACTTTTATTGTCCTTAATAATTCATCGATGTTGGCGAGGCTTGGACCCACTAATATCGTATAGGCCTACCGTAACAAACAAGATAACGAATTACACGTGATTACCTAAATTCAGTGCAGTTCGCAATCCTTTATTGAGATGAATAGATCGCATTTCGAATATACACTCTAAAACATTACATATTATAATGTGTAAAACACACACCACAAAGGCTGTAGCTCTCAAATGCTTCTAAGTTAGACAAATAAAGAGAGAGCGCGCGCGTTCAGCTCGGCTCCCGATTGGGAACAGACGCCTCACACATGCATGCTTTCATTGATCGATAACTCATACCGCATCATTCTACGCTCAAGGTCAAAGCAAATGTGTGTTTAGTTGGCTTATATGTGAATTGATTTCTAGTTTACAGTCTGATAAGTTAATAATAATTCTCTTGTAAAGTGCAAGTGTGTGTTCATTAAATTTTAAGATAGTTTGGTGCGATAGTTCACTAATACAGTATATCATCCTACTAATTAACGCCAGAAAACATGATTTTTAATATTATTCATTGTTCGATACACTCTTTTAACATTTATAATCAGCTTCGGAAAATGAAGGATACCACTTCGAAACTAGTTAGCCAGGTAAATTGCAAAATTTAACGCAGTAATTATATTATCAAGTTACTAAATTATTTTAAGTATGAACTTGGAAACAATACGAGAAGAGAAATATAACTTGTTTATGTGAATAATAACATTTCAGTAAAAGTTGTCGGGAATGTGTTAATCCATACGGACACTACTTTGGACTCCTATAACACAGGGCAGTAGTACATCTTATGAAATAAAATGTTAATTGGCGCATGCTACTATTAATCAAAGTTATACGCGGAAAGTTACGGATCGAAAATGATGCAATCTATACCGGTCGTGTAAGTATATCCAATGCGCGTGTTCCCGGCCGGAAGTTGAGTTGAATGCTCTGGACATATCTGAACTTCTAAATTTTTGTCTGTATTTCGAACCATCTCCCCTAGACACTTGCTGTATTGATTTTCACTGATGACACAGCCTCCTCCAGCAATACGAGTATACACGAAGTTATTGACGTTATTTTGGGTGACAAAAGTTCATATGAACATAGACATCTTCTCAACAACCACAGAGTGAAAGAATTCGAATATCAAGGAAAGAAGTAGAATAATAATTTAAATTAGCTATGAAATAGAATATATACCATACGACAAGAAAATCTTGGAGAGGTACTATTTCATTGCATCATTTAGTATGCGCTTGCAATGCAGTACTAGTTTCTTTTCTTCCGGAGGAAGGCCAGTAGGCAAGTACTGCAGCCTTTCGCTTATTGTGCAACCTTCTCGTATTTGGATGATAGGCCTATATTATTGAAGTCCTTAGGACCGCTCTTCAAGCACTCGATTCACTGCTTGGCGCCATCTTATCGATTCGGCTATGATATCCAGTTCTGACGAAGTCCGCAAACGCTTCTCCGTCTCCGTGTTAATATGCCACTCCTCAGTACGATAGCATGTGCTCGCAATTCACGTGCTTGCGTTCTGTTGCATCCTTTGATCCGAAGATCGTGGCACCGCAAATTCCGCGACGCACCAAGCGCCATCTATACGAGGGAGCTACATTCCCTGGTCTTCCGTAATCCACTGTAGAAGCCAATATACTTGTTTTTTTTTTAAGATGGGACATGACAGTTAAGCGGCCGAGCTTGGAACTACAGTGCCATGTTGCCAATATAGACTACCACGCTGCCAGCTGATGGAAGGTAGCAATTGTCGTTAAGATGGCTGATGTTAAAACATTTCTTGACAACTGATGTGAAGGTAAGAAAACAATACAAAAATCGACAGAGAATCAAACACGAAACGTACCAATGCTAACATTGTGTGCACAATAAATGTCACCAAGAGAGCTATTAAGCACTCGCCACGTGGGAACTGTAAGTTTGGCAGCTCAACCGTTGTTACCATAGCAACAGGCCTACCACGCTATGTGACATGCAATTGTTTTTTCCGATCGCAACGCTCCTGTCATGTCCCATCTTAAAAAAAAAAAAAAAAACAAGTATAAGGCTTCTTGGGATTTGTGCAGCTCACCCAGACAGATGACACCTGTAGGCGAATCACGAAACCACATCTGCCTTGATCTCCTGATCGACCTGAAACTATTAAAGATGATATATGAAACTGAAGTTAATGTAAGCGAAATGAGTCCGAGGTCCAACGCCGAAAGTTACCCAGCAATTCTGCTTCAGGGAAAACCTCAGAAAAAAACTCAACCAGGATTCGAACTCGGGCCCGTTCGTTCACAGGTAGACAAGCTAACCATTACTCCACACTGGTGGACTACAATGCATTATACTGGAAAACATTTATTAAACTGCACATTCTTGTGTATTTTAGTCTGAAAAAAGTTGTTTATATTACGTTATTTGGCAGAGCATGAAAGAGTGATCAGTGCTTTACGAGTAATGTCTGCATCTGAATGAGCTTTTCTCTGAGGAAGAAACCAATAAAATTCCTATAGGTCATTCGTTATCTCGTGAAACCAAATGCATGCGTGCGCCGTTGCTTATAGTCAGAACCTTACGAAGGAGTACGTGAACTAACTAGCTAAAATAGCTAAAAGTGGAAATGTAGGGAGGGAGCGAAGCTTCCCAGTCCACTTTATTCTTCCCCTCACGCACAAGGTGGCCTATACTTCTAAGTATGTGGTATAGAAAGTCTCAAAAGCGGGCGATCTTAAAAAATAAGCGGGTCAGTTGACTGTAGAACACGCCGTGTTCCAGCGGGTTTACTCAATACCCAAGAAAGCTTTGTCGCCGAGCTGCAGACTGGTTCACAGTGATGTAATTCGGACCTATATTCATATTGGAGAATACTGGCTTTGCAGTGATAGACCTGTCCTTGGGCAGAAACCTACGAATTCATGTGAACACTGAAAGTTACATTATCTCCGTAATAATCTCTGGAAGTGTTGGTATAAAATTGTTAATCACTCTGCTTATATTGTAAAGGAAATGATAAGGCGCTTTTAACGACGGATGGCGGTAATAATTGACTGCAAGAGCGAGCTATGCCACAAAATTCTCAAAAAAATTAGATTTCAAGTATTTAGGCAGCCTCTACCATTTGTTCTCATTTTCTTCAACTATATTATGAATGTGGCATTGCACAGTCAATACTAGAGCGCTATAACTAATTCTAGGATACGACCCTTTTTCGTAAAAGTCGTATTTTCTTCTCTTATGGTCGTTGTGGTATAGCTCCCTCTTGCAGTGAATCCCTCAATTCATTTTTGCGCTTTTCTATGGCAGTCGTTATTTTAGTAGAATAAATTCCATTTTTATGAGATGATGTTCTGTTTTACAGCTTTCCTGACAAAGTATGCAATTATGCATTTTTAAAATCATGATTATCTGATATGCTGATTTAGTTATGTAGATTTCAAATCCAAGGTTAGTAGTGATCTGAAGATAGAAGTGAAATCCTGAGTACGAATAGTGAGGATTAACGCAGAGAGTGACCTCGACATGTTTAGAAAACGACCTGCAAGCTAGTGTGTCACAGACTTCTGTTGTCTTGCTTTTGAGAATATAATGATTGTATGCAGCTTACGAGCCAGTAGGCAAAGACGTATCAGGTAAAACTGTATCCTGTATTCTTACTAGAAAAAGTTTGGCCGTCAAGTCGAATTTTTTTCACGATATTAATAATTTTAATTTTTCCTCATTATAAGAAATATAAAGAGCAAATGTTGTTGTTTAGTAAACTGTCCGAAGACAGGTTGGACCCTCATAAGTTACACGAATAAGGTATCACTCATGAGACAAGTAAGCTTAGAGATAATGTGGTAGAGCGGCCAGTTTCTTTTCCTCTCCATTGCATACATCGTGATATGGATATTATCACGGATTTACCATCATTCTGAAATTCTGTCTCTCTTTTCGTCATTATATCTGTGTAGAGACTTATAGTAAATTACTTGCCGGACTTTGGTCATACCATAGTCTAGTATATACAGTCACGAAGCTTGAGTTGTGAGGGTACTAGGAACAATAGACTGTGCCGGTACTATTTTGCATTGTCTGTGATGAGGCGATAGTAGCGATCCTAGTGGTTATCAACTACCTATGGATGCATATTTACTACGTATTGAGCTTCATGGCTGTATATACTAGACCAGGCCTGTACAAGGTTTGCGCTCTCCGAGCCGGCTCACAGCTCATGAGCGGAATGCAGGTATTAGCTGCGCTCTGTATAGGGTGGACTGGAAGAAGTGGTGATCTCGTACACAAAAGGAATACTATTACGAGGTTCATGAAATGAATTCCCGTTCAGTGTTTGCAAAACTATATTGGACTTATTAATTAATACAGAAATATTTATTTCACAGAAATAATATAAATTTTATACCTACTTAAATGTACAATATCATTTTCTATATTTTTATTTATCAGTACATGAAAACAAGGTTTTATGCTGTTGGCAGCTGAAAGGAACAGTAGTCTACTGATCGTAATGAAACATCAGTTACAGATGTTCGATGCCTGCCATTATTAATGTTGATTATAGAAAACAGCTGCTCACAAATATAAATGTTGAGCCAAATATAGCAATCATTTTCACAGCCAGCCTGTGTAGTCGTGGATATTATTGCTAATGTTTAGGCTTGTAAAACTCAACCAGACTAGTAGTATTATTCAAACGATCTTTAGGCCTTAGGCCACATTGAAGATCAATAAGTCCGAGATGTAAATCGTTAAATGTTATGTTTTATTTAACGACGCTCGCAACTGCCGAGGTTATATGAGCACACCTAAATGCAATCGACCTGGCCCGGAATCGAACCCGCAACCTCGGGCATAGAAGGCCAGCGCTATACCAACTGCGCCAACCAGGCCCACCTGTAACTTATATGGCATTGTTTCATCTGGTGTTGAAGGAATTTATTACGATGACTTTAAACTTCTTTCCAATTAAGACAAGACTTTTAGTAGGTTATTTTACGACGCTTTATCAACAGCTTATGTTATTTAGCGTCTGACTGAGAAGAAGGTGATAATGCCGGTGAAATGAGTCCGGGGTCCAACACCGTAATTTACTCAGCGTTTGCTCATACTGGGTTGAGGGAAAACCCCGGAAAAACCTCAACCAGGTAACTTGTCCCGACCGGGAATCGAACCCTCGCCACCTGGTTTCGCGGCTAGACGCACTAACCGTTACTCCATAGGTGTGGACCTTAAGACAAGATCTTGAAACCTAGAATTAAATTCATTTTGAATTTCAATTAATATTTGCACATAATCCTTTAACATGTCGTCATCACGAGCAGTTTCTATCATTCGAAAGTAAGACACATTACCTTCCCGAAACTGACTTACGAAAAGTGTAACTTTACGACTGAAATCCCGTAATTTATTCAACATATCAACACTGAGCTGGCCTTTTCCCTGAAGAGAGATATTAAAATTGTTGAAGATTAATATCTTTAGTATCTTTATATCTAGACTCGTAATGACGCATTATGTTACGTTTCTTTCTACCTTTGAAAATGTTGTGGCAGGTAAAGCACTGAGTATTTACTCCAGCAGCTATGAAAAAATAAGCATTTTCCCATGCAACATTAAAAGAATTTGCCTGATCACTACTTTTCCGTCTTTTAGATTCCTTCATACTATACTGTAGCAGTAGGTAAGCAACGTGAAACAGTTACTGAGAATACGCACTGCACTCCACTAGATAGCTGAGTGGTCATGTCCATCTCCTCTACCTATAGCAAGTCTATGTCATTCTGACGTATCTTTCTCTCCGATTCGGCGAGCGGTAAACACAGCTCTCCCGCTCCGAAAGAGCGCGCGCGCTCGTCGAGCGCTGTTTGTGCAGGTATATACTAGACTGTGGTCATGCGTAGTAGCTACTGCTAAATTCAACCAGAAATGACGGACATGACATAATATAATCAATTTCACTTAAAAAGTAGCCTGAACTTCATTTTTAAAAAGGCGTAAAAGACGATTTACTCTAAATCGAATGTAAAGCTTTTCTTTTTTACACAAAATGAAATAGTAAACGAAATAGCATAGGTAGTATGCTCCCAAATTCCTATTGTCTACATGATTACACGAATCGAAAAACTAATTCACACCAAAAAAGAAACTGGGTTTAATGATATAGTATCCACAAAATGAGTTTGAAATGTTTCTATAACCTTAGACGTTAAGAAAAAAATAGGAATAAAACTCAAGTTTCTGCAAAAATAAATAAATCCATGTAATTTTCTGGTGAAAAACATGGCTGGTGAGAAAAACGTAAACTTCTTCTTTAATCTCATACGGTCTGGAAATAGTTCTACTTCGAAAATCATGTTATGATAGAATGGCAAACATGAACGTAAAACATGAAACAAAATGAATTAATAAAAGTCCCAGTACAATATTCATTATATGCTGATGGTATTGTTATGATAGTCCACAAAGATAATGAGTTGCAGGTGAAACTAAAGCTTGTGGAGAAGTATAATATTAAAGTAATATCTATAAACAAAACAAAAATGACGAGGTTTAGACAAATAGATCCACTAAGGACAAAAATGACAAAAAAATAAATTATAGAACAAGCAAACCAATACAATTATTTAGACTATAATACGTATGTCTTAATACAAAACGCAAGATATCTAGTGTATGACAGTAACAATAAAAAAAACCGTCGCAAAAAATAAGACAAGAAACAGCAACATTTTATAAAACCACGGTATTTCTAAGAATCAGAAACCTGTGCATTAAGAACTAAACCAAAATCAACAGATTTAGGCAACAGAAGTCGACGTGTAAGATCTGTATCAGGTTACAATTAAACATATCATAAACAGAATGAGGAATGAGGCAAGAACCATGAGTAATAAGTCTGAACTCCGCAACAGGAGACCATAAAAAGAGGTAGTACGAACATGCACAACGCATAGACACAATTAAGATTACAACATCAGTCATTATTTACAGACATACAGGCAGGAGAATAATAGGACGCCCAACGAAGAGATGCATAGACAACTTTAAATAAACAAAATAACTTTGTAAACGGAATACGCCAATTGTTTTTATGACAATGATATAGCCTACTATTATTTTCTACTTCGAATTATTATACTGTATTTTTTCTTTTAAATCAACATTAATGTAAACAATCTTCGTTGGCTTCAATAGTGTTCTGATCTTACAGTAACCTATATATTTCTGGATCTATTGCGTCTCAACATCCACTATAATCTGACACCCAAAATTATTCTGACTGCATTCCTGATATGGCAGTTATTTACTTATCGACTCTGTTACTCCACAGGGGGATATTTAGAGCTGCGACATGATATTTAAATTATATAACGAGTGTATTACAAGAAAAGAAAATGAAGGAAGCAAAACGATCCCACATCCGCTTTGTCTACTACAGAATTCACAAGGTATTGTATAACGGTCGTGGAATCCAGCACCCTTAATGAGGAATCGTCAGCTGAACGAATTAGACTGAACTCCGTCCATTTAGGTAGGCAATATTACTTTACCGAGGTGAATTTACAGCTATATTCAGTTACGAACTGTTGGTTTGTTGGTTCCATTTCAATGTCGAGAACGTGTAACGAAATCATTGCCTCTTATTCACTAGAGTACTAGACGAAGCTTTAATATACCTTGCTGGTTTCCTTACACAGCAAGGCTGTTTCCCAGTGAGATTATTTTTAAATGACGTACTGGTACACGCTCTTTTCCAACAAAGGCCTCGACAATCGTTAACATTGTAACAAACGTTATTAAGACTGAAGAACGAAGTGCAGACCGATTATTTAGTCCTGACAGCTCAGCGACGCGAAAGAGGGCAAGTGGTAGTGGGGAAAGTTCCGGAGTAGAGATAAGGGCGAGCGGTCGGTAAAGAAATGCAGTGCAGCTTAACTGTACGGGAAAAACACCGCTCTACCGCACGTGTGACATCCGATCAGTCTGAAGGCAAGCAAGAGACTAACCTGAACACCTCTTGGTGTAACCCTAGATCATATATAGATAGATAGGACGACCTTACAGGTTTTAAAGTTAACAACTTTTGTCAGGTTTACTACGCTGCCATCTAGTTGTTACATAAGGAGTCACGTCATAATTCCCATTTGAATTGCATTAGCGACTGTACTGCCATCTCGTGTTCGTTTGCGGCGGACGGGTGGCGAACCTGGCGGTTGTTCTCTTCAAAGTGCAAACGATTTTAACATAGCGATGACCTATCTGTTACATAATATGATTTAGGGTGTAACTTAATGGACTCGCCTGACCCAGGCGCACATTGTCGGCGACTGTCAGGACTAAATAATCGTACTGATGGCGGATGTGTGTATATAAAAAATGTAACTTTTACATGCAGTAAATTCCCTATAAATAACCAAATGCTTTATTTCCTCACCCGATAGAAGACAACACACTAGGATTTTTCCGCCTAGACCTAGAAAGTCACAGCCCACGGCCAAGACTTACGATAACTTCAGAAGAGAACAGGTCATGAAGAGTTGTTCTTTGATGATCGTAGAATAAGAAAATCATATGAAAAACAGATGCAGCACGTTGACTACTCGAGCGACTCTATCTAAGCATAATATGTCATTTTAAGTAAAGTGCAATGTATGCAGAGGTAAACTGCAGTTTTCATGATTCAGAACACTTTCATTTACAAGTTACATTTCCTCCGTCCTTGATCACTTACCGTAGCGATAATGAATGCGTTTAAAATTACAAACTGTGTTAGGCTACGAAAGAAGTTTTTCTATGAGACCCTTCACAAAGGAAATAAGGTTCCTTCCTAACATTATACAGTGTTTCAGTTAAAGCAGCGCAATTACTGCACGATTTCATTACATCAAAATTCGTTTTCCTATTATAATATTGGTGAATTCATTTTCATGCTAATGGATGGACAGAAAGGGAGACGAAGCTGAAGGGTAAGGATACGAAAAAAGAATAAAGGAGCAGAAATAGATGGAGTACGAAAATAAATAAAATAAAGAGAAAACAATTAGAGAAGCAAAATAATTAAAAAAAATACGAGTTGGCTGACTAAGAATCAGAAAGACGTTACGCTGCAAGTTGGAAGGTTATGAATTCGATTCCCGATGGGGTCATGGATTTTCTTCTTTGATCTAATCCTTTCGGTCATAGTTTTTAACAGAAATGAGTACCAGTACCAGGGGTATTTTCTTGGGATACAGGCGGCAAATATGTAGGACTGACATCCCTACTGCTACTGAAATAGATTGCCTGTAAGGATGGGAGCCTTAAACTCACGCTAGCCTGTTGACTTTCACGGCCTGTAATAATGACAAAAAATAGCAAGGTAAGAAAGAAGTAAACAACAATAAAAAACGAGAGAAGAGAGGAAAGAACTTAGAACGGAAGTTTTCTTTGATGAAAGAAAGAAATTGTGAAAAAATTGAAGAAAGAAAAGACAAATAAAATAAAAATTAAACAAATATTACAAAACACAACGAAGAGATGAAGAGCGAGAAAAAATAACGATAACAAGAAGATAAATAATTAAAGAAAAGAAAAGCAATAGACCTAGAAGAAAGAAAAATAAAACTGGAAATAAAGAATGAGAATAAAAAAATGGAAAAGCGTAATGAAGTAAAAAGAAAAAGAAAAGAATGAGAGAGAAATGTAACGAGTGAAGACAACGCATGTAATCTTACTGGGTGGCGCAGATAAAAGTAGCCCGCCTCCCGTTTGAATGAGAATGCGATATTTTGACTGCTTGAAATTCCATTATCGTATTCTATCGTATCGTATCATGACGAAATGAGTAAACTGCTACAACAATGCACAATTTTATGCAATAATCGATTGTGTGCATTCATCCTGTCAGTATTTCATCAGTCGAATTACACGTGTCTGTTCGCATTCTGCAAAATGACTTATTCGATACAAGAAAGAGTGGAAATTGTGGGAGCGTATGTGAGAACAGGTTCGATTAAGAAAACCCGCAAAATTTTCAGGGACAAGTTTCCGGATAGAGGACAACCGGCAAAGAGAGCAATACAGGGTTTGGTTAAAAAGTGGCGCGCTACTGAATCTGTGCAGAATGCGGAAAGAGAAAAAGTTCCTTCAGTTCGCACATCAGAAGTTACTGAGGGCATCCCCGAAGGTTTATTCAAAGTCCAAAGAGCCACTTTTAACATTTTCTATAAAAGCACTTTGCTTCTGTATTTTTCTTCTGTATTTACTCTACACTTACACGGGCTACTTTTATCTGCGCCACCTTGTATATGCATGCACACTTTACTGTACAGTGGACTTTCATGAGTTCGACAGAACAGAATTGAAAGTTCAGTCCACTAAGGGTAGTGGGTGTGGCACGTGAAATGAATACAAATTCTTATTGGTTATCCACCAACGAATACAGTACTGTACTTGCATTTCCTGCCCGTCCCCAGACTTGTGTATGCGCTTCTAGTACCACAGTGGGTTTCGACAATTCCGCCTCACAAACGGCACAATTTTCAAATAGAAAAAGAAGAGTTCATTAATTTAAAATCAGTGATCAATATGGATGTCCTAATCAATAAAATATTATGTTTTCCTTTAACAAAAGTATCACTACAAGACATAGAACCAATTTCCATTCAAATGGCAAACCCATTTTCTTAGAGCCCGCATAGGGACGTGTCTAATTCTCCTATGTAAGCAGTCGAACTATAGGATGTCGAACTCGATTTCTGTCGAACTTATGAACTTCCAAAGTACAACCATTAGACCTACACATATTATGTAAAGCGCGTTTTTCGGATAATACGCAAAATACATCAAAATTAACCATTTCGTCATCTTTGCCTTCTGGGCCATTCCATTGTCATGGATGGGACATTTGCATTGCATTTTTTCTGCTCATATGGCAAATATTTAATTCAATAGGAACGAAAATGAAAAATCACTATATAATATGCACTTTTGATACTAAAAACTTCTACAATTTGTGAATTTTCAAGAAATCTTTGCCTCAGTTTTATACTATAAGGTTTTGAAATCTTGTCACAGGTGGGGCCAAAAATGAACATCAAGCATGACACTGTATGAAGTTTTATTAAAGTTATGTGGGTGCTTGGTAAAAGAAATTCAAAACAATTTCAGACTGACAGAAGAGGAATTGAGGACCGTTTTTGCAAAACTTCTAACTGCAAAATTTTCAAAATTGAGATTTTGGTGGATTAGTTAACATAACGTGATGCTAAAGGCTTCTTAGGGAAATCTTATTATTTCCTTCACAGTGTGTATCAAAGTGTAATCGTTTTTTCAAAACTTGCTTTCTGCTATGTGAGAGCTATAGCAAAACTTGCAATTATTTAAGTTTTTTGTGTTTCCTATAAAATTTAGTTTTTACAGTTAGCAAGTTTTGCAAAACGGTCCTCAATTGTACTTCACCATGATCTGCATAAAATAAGAATAATTGAGGACCGGTTTTGCAAAACTTGCTAACTGAAAAAACTAAATTTTACAGGAGATACAAAACATTATAGTAAGCAAGTTTTGCCGTAACTCTCACTTATAGCAGAAAGCAAGGTTTTAAAAAACTACAATGAAGTGAAATAAACCACTTTTACTAAGACGCCTTGAACATCATGTAGAGACCTGCCTTATGTTAACGAATCCATCAAAATCTCAATTTTACAAATTTTGCAGTTAGCAAGTTTTGCAAAAACGGTCCTCAATTACATTCACATGCAAAATATAAATTATTAAATTGTTGTCACGGGTGAGATAGTCAAACGTCACAAGGGGACATGGTGTGAATTATTAAATTTATCCTCTCTCATATATGTCCAGTGGTTCATTGAAATCACAGAAAATGGAATTTCTAACACAGCTATTTCATTACTTGTTGGGGAAAGACACAAACAATTTGTTCATGTCTATATGTGATATATAAGATTTATCAGTTCTGAAAACTTTCCCTGATTCACCAACTGTTCGCATACACATTATTTTCACATCACCATCCTCATCAACATTACTTTGGCAGATGGCTGCATACTTATGATTTGATATACAGTTTTTCTAGCTTTATTAATAAATTTCACTAGCACAAATGATTCTGGGTTAATTTCATGAGTTGCTGATGCTATTGTTCCTGTATTATGTTCTAGTAGTTTTCTGCAATTGTCATTTTCACATTCACTGTCTGTCAGAATCAAGTTAGGGCTTGTATTTCACTAGTTCTGATAGATATGTAAAATCAGTAATTAAGGTGCCACAAATAATGCTTTCACTGCAATCAGGTCAGTCATGCACTGTTCATTTTCTAAATCACAGCAAGTTTTATACTATTAGAAGCAAAGTGCGAGACTTTCTTGTTGGTGGCAACTACAAAGAAGCTAAAATTTATGTGAAACTTACACAATGTATGACATTTCACTTGACATATCTTTTGATCGAAGTTCATAGAATTTTGACAAATTTATTTTGTCTGATGAGTGTTCTGTTTCCAACATATTGTATGTTTTGACAGTAACAATCATGTGATGCTTTTGTAGTAAACTATCCTCTTGCCAGTTTTAGAATGTTCACAGACATCAATGATACCATGGGCTTGATTGATATAATCTTGAAAACATAAATTTCCTGAACTTAACAACATCATATAATGAGAGAATATACTTTCTTGGCCCTCTCTTTTTTTGCCAGTATTAGATATACATTCCAATATAAGCTTCTTTTTTCCTCAGAATGTGAGAAAGAATTATTTTAACTCTACTTTACAAGTGTCTGGGGAGTCCTAAATGGTCCTAAGTTGGAACAACACGGATTTGTTTTTGTTTGTTTGTTTACAATATTATTATTCATGTTTTGCAGGTACAGTATTTTCTTTTTAGCTCCTTTACATCTCTTTCCTTTTAATGCACTACTCGATTCTCTTATGTTTCTTCTCATTTTTTCCTGTCGTCTTTGTCCTTCTCTTTTTACTTTTCTTTTTGACCTTTATACTTCCTTTTACTGTATCTTTTTTGAACGAGTTCTGCATCCTGTCAGCTGACGTCGTTTCACCCATGTATGGAAAGAGATGTCCCCATAAATTCTGTCATGAGTGGGACACACAATAGTTACGATTAATCTCGAAAATCTCTTTGTGTACCAATTTGAGGCACTGGATTCATAATGTTAATGAGGACTAGTTTACTTATACATAACTTCAATTTTCACCTCCAACTTTGTTTTTTTTTTTTCTAGAAAGAAAACTTTTAAAATTATTTTGTCACAGGCAGGACATTGAAACAAACACTATAATATGCATTAATTTCGGGAAATATGCCTACCTTTCAGAATATAATATTATTGCGACTGCAACATTGGACTGACTACCTTCTTTCATTCAGCATAATAAAATGGCAAACAAATGGAATGAGGAAATCGTAATTTCTTATAAATTATGAACTGATATCCATATTTCTTCTTTCACAGATAACTTCAGTGTTTTCTCTTGTATAACTTAATCTTCAAAATTTGATGTGATATAAAATGTTTGAAAATTTTGGAGTCAGATTCACTTTGTCATGGAATGGCCATTCTGTAACTATTCACATCTATGAAAAATCCATCAAAACTTTAATAAAAGAGAACTAATGAAACTTAGCTTGTGGGCAATTTCATTTCATTTTTGTAAGTATATATCGAAAATAAGTTTCAGCAAATAACAATATTGATCTTAATCAGTTTTCCTACAATAATGAAGATTTTAAGTGAGCAATTATTCACAAAATCCATAACATTTTGCAAGATTCTTCTCAATATTGCACAACGGCGTTTTACATAGGACTAAATAACGAATATTCAGAATTAAAAATTACTGTCCTTGCTATTTATTTACTCATACAACAAAACAAACTTAAGCAAGCTATAGTTCAGATCATTACCGAAGACGATAAATGTTTGAATATTTGATTACCAATAGACGGTATATGAGTAGGCTATCTGTAACATTGTACTTTCCCCTTGCTGTTATTGCATATTTCCTGACATACAAGCTACTTCAATATTATTCCTCTTAACTTCACTCTACGCGCTCTAACCTACAATTACGTGTCCTGGTTAGACTCATGTCAAATAGGAATTCCTGACCTCTAAAACAGTGCGTGAAGAAGTACGCTATATGACTGGTTGAAAAAAATGTGCACGTGTAAGTAATCTGCACATACATTTGTCCAGTGTGTGTAATAATAAGATGGTAGTTGATATAAAAGGCAGAAAGTTGTTATATAATCTGAACTAAAATATCTAGGCCAAGAGTGACGTAAAACAAGAAGACTTTCCGATATAAATCATTTTATATCGCAGATTATTCGAAACAAAGTCCAGTCTATCGGAGATAACTGGTTGTTTTCCTATGACCAAGAGAAGCAGAGCGCAGTTCATACGATGCAACACCTTTGTTTTCAATTGATGTCTTGGATTCCGAGTACCTACACATAAAAGCTCTTAAAACACTTTTATTAACACAAAATTAATAGCTCAAAATTTTGTCCAATGAATTCTTAAATTTCAGATACCTATATAATAGGTAATTACTGTATTACTAAATGACAAATCTATACTACTGTGTCGCCATTGCATGAACTGCGCTTGCCGCAGACTGTTCAGTTATATTACGTCCACACTAAAGATACACAGTCCAAGTTAAGGCATATTTTACGCTTGACTCTGAAAGGAATAGTACTATTGGAAGTGTCAAAAAAAGACAGTCAGAGGTGATATATGACAATAAATAAATAAATAAATAAATAAATAAATAAATAAATAAATAAGAAAGAAGGAAAGAAAGAAAGATATAAGCGAAGCAGTAAAAACGAATACAAAATGGCATATGAATAAAATAAAATAGCAACATCAGCTCCAATCGGTAGGCTATCAAAAGATAATTGTAGTATACGTGACTTCCCAAAGACAGACGACCAACCTTGTGGGACGAAGACCGCGGCCACACATGTGACACTGCACAGCAGCAAGGATCCGGCTAGTGACCAACGTCTTCCAAAGCGGTTCATGGCGATCCAGGCCAGCGTGTAGCCAGGAATCTCGATTAGGCACACCAGCGCGAAGTTCAAGTACTTGTTGCCACCCAGACTTGTCGAGTTTACAGATAATCCGTAGTACACAAACGCGTTAGCAGCCCTGACCACAATAAAACAAACATTGCAATTAAAATATAATTTTAATAAAGGAATATGAAAATTACAGTGATTAAAAGAGATGCCACCTTTAGAAAAAGGGTACAACATCGTAATGAGAATTATTTTAATAGGTTCTCTGGGGATGGGGAAATACTCAGAGAGTTAAAAAATTGTACGCCTCATATACATTAGCACGTACAAAATGGGTGTAATTATTCACAGTAGTTTCTTCATGTTATTCAATTTTATTTTGAATGGATTAATAATAATAATAATAATAATAATAATAATAATAATAATAATAATAATAATAATAATAAAATTCAGCAATGGAATTTAAGCGACAAGAAATTACAAAAGAAGTGTGTGTATGTGTGTGTGTGTGTCAATTGCTTACCCACTTCACTTACGTGATTCGGGTTCCGCATATGGCGGATAGATGGCAGAACTGTGACCATTTTCAAGTAGCACACCATTTCGGCGAGCCACGCTATGCATGATGTGTATCGGAAGTTATGTCGTGTACTAGGGTGAGTGTATGTGTAAGTGCTCGTGTAAGTGTAGTTATTACAGATAAAATTAAAGTATAAAACTGAATAAATGATCGAGCATCAGAATTTTAGCACCTAAGAAAGTGAAATGAGTTTTTATCAAAGTGTTCTTTAGGGTTTTTAGAATTTTTCAAGTTTCGATTAATATGTAAATAAAGGGCAGCGCACAGTTAGTATATCGCATTTCAACCAAACATTTCACACTTTTAAATTAAATATCGTAGAACGAAATACTTACAAAGATTCTCAGAAGTAAATACTCTTTCTTCAATTAAAGTGTTCTTCAATTTTGATAAAATTTGATTATATTTTACAATCAAAACATCATCTCTTAAATAAATTAAATAAAAATAAATATGAAATGATCAAATAATGATGTAAACAAAGGAGGAAATAGGCACATAAATATATGAAAATGTGGAATAAAAGCACCGAAATGGAAATTTATGATTTTATAAGTTTCATACTTAAAATATGTTTGGTCAGTCAGATCAAAAACACACCAAATTTGACATTTCAGGATCTAGAAAATACTTGCATTTGTTCACCATAACGTGAAACGTAAAATTAAATTACATTTCCAGATTAACATAACAATAGAGATTCGAACCTTTTATTTCGGGGCTTAATGATTATATTCAACGAAGTCAACTGGAATCGTATGGATATGTTGAAAATAATATTGGAAGATAAAATACGAAGTGCGTTATCTGGAAGAATGAAGAGGTGTATACGTGCACTCTTCAGTCAAGGAACACGAAATTCAGTGAAAGAAAGTGGCATAGCAAAATATTAGGTTAATAAAAGAGAATGAAGGGGAAGAATTACAAACAAAGTGACTTTGTAGGTGAAAATATTGCATACACTGTAAAGTCGGAAATATAGTAGGCCTACGCACAGTAGAAGTGGTATAACTGTGCAGATTTCAACAGTTTATTCCTTGGATACAGTATAATACAACAAAAAATTCTAGTACAATTCATTCATTCATATTGTTCTGCCCAAGGGCAGGTCTTTTACTGCAAACGCAGCTTTCTTCAATTTTTCCTGTTTTCTGTTTTCCTCTTTGTCTCTTCACATGGTCCATATATCTTAATATCGTCTATCATTTGATATCTTCTTCTGCTCCGAACACTTCTATTCCTTCCAGTGCGTCCTTCAGAAGGCAGTTTCTTTCTAGCCAGTGACCCAACCAAAGGCAAAGGCTAATTATTGGGATTTTCCGGTCTCTAATTGGGTCAAAAAACCTGATAGAACTGATATATTTAACCCTTGCGGTGAACTTCGGTTAAGTCCGGAGGGTCTAATTAGTCAAATCCACTCTCCTAACCTCCGCGCTGGGGCCCCCTGGGATCTTTTAAGGTGCTAAAGAGAGTGGTGTGCGGGAAGCAACGGGAAGCTACTGCATTTATCTTTTCCAAAAAAAACTGCAAACATGGCATGATGAGTCTTTCCACGGTAAAAGATTCCGGACGTAAACTATCCTCCCATTCGGATGTCAAGGAGGGGGATGCTGGGAAAGGACACATTAGCCTATGATTGATTTTTTTATCTAGTATCATATTAATCCCAAATGAATATTTTTCTCTTAAAAAAATTTCCTAAATGTTAACATTGTTTTACTCGATAAGTACTGATAAGTACGATTCTGATTTTTAGTCTTATCATTAGAGAAAGTGATAAGACTGATAAGGAATGATTTAGAATCCCTTTGCAGTTTTTAAATAAAATAGACGGGTTTTCTTGCACATTAAATAAATTATCGTTATTTCCTGCCATTAGAAAATTGGCAACCCTATTAGAGTGACTAAGGGACGGAAATCTGTTGTTCAGACCGAGTGCGCGTGTGTTTTCGTATGTGAGCCGGCGACGCGTTGTTGCCAAACTACGCAGATTTTCAGCCTAATTTTCTAACTAGTCATGCACTTAATTACAAAACGCGTAACAGGGCTTTTAGCCTATTTATTTTCATGTATTCTAATGCTCTCTTTCAATCTGCACAGTCCCGCTCTGTATATTTTAAGTACGGCTGGAAATAAACTTATATATTTGTTATTAAAACATTGTGTAGAGAGTATATAATGTTATTCAAGCGTTTTATATCTCAGATTACAATACTGACATACAAATATTAAAAAAAAAATTAGACTACTAGTAAAGGTATTCCTAACAAAATATGAATAGGGCTTATAAAGAGTTTGAATATAAGTATGCGAAAATGTCAATAGACTGTTGTAACAGTGAACGTTATAAAAACTTCTTAGGATCATTATAATATCTTCAATTTCGATATTTTAATTCGTATATGATACAAAATAAACTATTTTTATTATAGGCCTACAAATTTAGCTAAAAGTGTTTCACATAATATGCTGAACTTTCCTCTTTTTCCAGTATAGTTTTAAACGGAACTGTACGTTTTAGTAGGTACTTATAAATCTCATTCCGAGGTTCTATTCCACTTGGTTGATAATTTTAAACTTGGTTCGGCGGATGTGTAAGTAATATTATAGTCAGATATAAGCCAATTTTCATTACCTTTTTATTGAACTTTACTATTGGTTTGACCTTCTATTGTTCAGATGACGTCTGCCCATTAATCTGAGAAAAGGGGGGTAATTTATCTCGCGTTCAAACCCATCGAATTTCGAAGAAGATGAAAATTCTTATTTTGGCTTTCTTCGGTAGGAACCGTGCTGCATGTATGTGCCATATAAACGCTATCCATAGATAAAAGAACATCATGTGGAATTTATTAATTATTCCTCGCTAGTGACAATATTACTTCTATTTTAATCGTTTATTTAACGACACTGTTAATTGCGAAGTTATGTAGCGTCGACGGAATTAGTGATAGTGAGATGGTAGACTATTTTGCGAGGTAAGTTCGAGTATTCGCCATGAGACTATCTGATATTTACCTAACGGGGGGGGGGAAGAGCTTACAGCAACGCATAAATCTGATGCAGGCATTCAAGAAATAGTGTGTATCACTAATGGTAAAATAAAATTTGTGTAGTTATACAAATGTTCTGAAATTAGTATTTTACTTTATACTATTTCCACGACAGAGAGGGTTTGGAATTGAAAATCCACAAACGATTAGGGAAAACACGGAAATTTTACTTGAAGCAAGTAAAGCGATAGGTTTGGAAGTAAATCCCGAAAAGACAAAGTATATGATTATGTCTCGTAACAAGAATATTGTACGAAATGGAAATATAAAAATTGGAAATTCATCCTTCGAAGAGGTGGAAAAATTCAAATATCTTGGAGCAACAGTAACAAATATAAATGACACTCGGGAGGAAATTAAACGTAGAATAAATCTGGGAAATGCCTGTTATTATTCGGTTGAAAAGCTTGTGTCACCTAGCCGCTGTCAGAAAATCTGAAAGTTAGAATTTATAAAACAATTATATTACCGGTTGTTCTGTATGGTTGGGAAACTTGGACGCTCACTTTGAGAGAGGAACAGAGGTTAAGAGTGTTTGAGAATAAGGTTCTTAGGAAAATATTTGGAGCTAAGAGGAATGAAGTTACAGGAGAATGGAGAAAGTTACACAACACAGAACTGCACGCATTGATTTTTCACCTGACATAATTAGGAACATTAAATCCACACGTTTGAGATGAGTAAGGCATGTAGCACGTATGGGCGAATCCAGAAATGCATATAGAGTGTTAGTTGTAATGCCGGAGGTAAAAAAATCTTTGGAGAGGCCGAGACGTAGATGGCAGGATAATCTTCAAATGAATTTGAGGGAGGTAGGATATGATGACAGAGACTAGATTTAATCTTTTACAGGATAGGGACCGATGGCGGGCTTATGTGAGGCGGCAATGAACGTCCGAATTCCTTAAAAGCCGTAAGTAAGTAACTATTTCACACGACCCACCAAGTACTAACAGCCACTGTAACAACATTAGTAGTAATAGCAGCAGTAGCAATAGTGGGATTTTATTGGCAGTATTAGGCTCTAGTACAGACATGGGTATAAAGCAGAGGTATAAATGATCCAGTTCATTCCTTCCACAATATTTCGGACGTAGCTGCTGTGTTTACATAAATGGGTAACTACATGAACTTGACTTCTTTTTAAATTCCATTTCATTTATTGTATTCCATAGATCTTATACCAGCACTGAAGCTTTAAGATGTGGAACAAGTCAAGAGATGAGAATGTGCAAAATTAATGCGGCATTAAACATTTCAAATCAAATCAAATACGTAATATAGACATTCATACTGTCACTATGGCTTACAGGACGAGTCTGTCTACAGTACATTAGGATGACTACTAAACGTAAAACAGTTACAAGATGATAGGCTGTTAGACGTGTATGAACAATATGTTTCATCAAGTTCATTTTATAAAAAAATTGTTCACAGATATACGTGAATTCAAGATTGCCGGCATCGTAGCTGCGAAATTACGTAAGTTATGTGACTTGTCATTATGTAATTCATACAATTTCTTGCCAGTTTTATCTTACATCTGAAAAAAGGGTATTGCTCTCTATGACTCGCCTATGTGTTCGAAATGCGATAATTTATTATTATCAATTATTGATCGAATTGTATTTTCAGCTAGTAGTGATTGTGAGTTGGCTTTTCCATTAACAGATTATTCTCGCAGATTCTTGAAAACTTTCTCACTATTTTAACCTGCACAACAAATTAAATTAAAATGACACATTTGCTTTATCGCATGTAACAACTATTTTATGAACATAAACCATTTTTCAAAATCCAATTTTAAATTCTTACCTATAAGTTTACGTTTGCCAAAGTCCTTCCTATGTTCGAGATTGAAGTAACAGCTGATATTATCATATACTGTTTTATATACAGTAAATCTCAACTGAAGAGTTGAGGCATTGATCTTTACCTTTATTCATAATAAAAGAATAGCCTTCTTCCCACGTTTCTTTGAAATTAAACGAAACCTATAATTTACTCGCCATATTCCACCAATTTACACATCCCTGATGTGGTACCGACGCCATGGTACCGATTTCAACCTCTGCTTACTGTACCTCTATACAAGGACGGGTAGAATATTTCGATACTGATGGAGTTTTATTCTCCAGGTGAATGCACAAGTTAAATTATTCTACAAGTAGGTGTGCAAAAACCAAAAGAGTGATGTGCTTTATTTGTGTAGAAAATTATTTGCAATAAGGGTTCGAAGTTGAATTTTTTCATTTATCTCAAAAGTCATTTTTATGACAACTTCCTCTATCCAAACACCATTGATTTGTTGAGAGAAATCGAAGGGGTGGTGTATACAGAGCCCACGCGGGAACATATTGCGTATTCTTGCCCAATAGTTATTGTTTAGTCAACTGTTCGAAGACACATTTGAACTTCACAAGTGACAACAATAAGGTATCAGCCAGGAGATAATGGGATAGGTTGGCCAGTTCCTTTCTCTCTCCATTGCATATACCGCTGATTAGTAACATATTACACTAGTCAGACTTCAGATGCATACAAACAATTGTACTTCCTCTGGCACATATCAAGTGAGATGTGCTGCCTGACAATAGATGTAGGTCTACACATCAGAACCTCAATCAGAGGTGCCCTATGGAAGTAAAAATGTTAACAATATCACAAGCAATAATATTAGCAATAATAGAATAGTAGTACAAGTAGTAAATAGCAATAGCAGTAATAGTAAGTGCAGAATAACAGCAATAGAAGTGTCACTGTCAGTTACAGTATAGTAGAAGCAGTAGTATTAGCCTAGTGAAACTAGCTGCATGAGCAGTCGTATACAACGGTAGCATTAGCAGTGCTGAAAACCTATGATTATCCGAGTTTATAGGGACCTTAAAATAATATGTCCTTATATGAGGAGATCCGTTCTAAACCGTATTTAAGTCCACTGATGTAATTTTTCCAGGAGAAAAGAAAATTGTTTACGTGCCAACTAAGGTAAGTATATTAAAATATTAAAATTATAAATTACTGAAAGAACTTAATTTATCAGAATCAATTATATTTGTAATCACTTTTACGTCAGACTGTCCTGAAATTCAGAAAATATCATAGACTTAATACAGTTTAACGTGAACATAAAAAAAGAAAAGTAATCTTCAATATTTGTAAAAATTCAATCGAAGTAATTGTGTAAGTAATAGGTAAGACTCCTTGATTTACTCCTATGTAATATTGAATCACAAAGGCATAATGTTCATTAATGCTAATGATCTTGATCAGCATTCCTTTTTGTTGAGATAACCCTTTCCTTGACCTGCGTATAACATGTTCAGGAATTGGATAATAGTAGAAGCGATCTTTCCTAGGCTAGCATGGTTGATCCTTATCAATGTTTCTGGCAAAATTGGCACTAGTCTTTCTAAATGCAGAAAACTTGACACGCAATCTTACAATGAAAAATATTAATTGGTTTTGGACAGAATACGGTTTCACGCGGACAAAGACGTGGACATAACACGGTTTGCCAGAAACAACCAGTTTCACGCATTGTTTTCAAGGGAAATTAATACAGTTAGTCCCAAACAGACTTCACAGCATGATAGAGCATCAATAATATTAGGATACTTTTCAGTCAATACTTATCATTTAAAACAATGATATAATTGATTGTTTTAAATGATAAGTATTGACTGAAAGATATCCTAATGTTATTGATTCATTGGCAACCTATCTCAAAACAACAATGTCTGTGAAATTATGATAGAGCATGTTACGAAATCATATAAAACTCAAATTCATCCGTGGGTGGACTTAATACGATTTGGAACGGACCTCCTCATATGTAAATACACGGACAATCGAGAACACTTTTAAAGAAAATTAATAACTGCACTTGCAAGACAAGTACAGAACACATTAAGTAACATTTCACTCTCAGCTTGCTTCCCTGCATAATTGTTCATTATTTTCTGTTTAAAATTATCATTAACTCACATTCTCATTTTTCGGGGAGCAAAAACATCCGTGCAATCGAAAATTTTGCCTCGCATACTCTCATAGCACATATCACGCTCCATAAACTTTTTTTTTTTTGCAAAAGTTAACATCTGAAGAAGCACACACAGGGAATCCACAAACCAGGTAATCCGGGTATGGGTAATAGAAAATTACTGTGTAAGTAACAGCAGTAGAAATAGTAGTAGCAGTAGAAATAACAGTAGTAGCAGTAGTAATACATAATCAATTAATCAGTCTTCAACAGTATTTTCGTTCTATAATAAAAATTATTGCGGATGTTGTTCACTGTCTTATCTCATATCGAACAACTGCCGTTCTTCCTCTAAATCGATTCCCTACGACCAAAATGAACGAAAATAATTGTTTTATCTGGACTTTTATAGTCATAATTTTTGTCTTCTATGACTTGCAATACAATTTTGAGTTCATTCAACTCACTGTTTGTCTTGTGCCTCGACATACTGTATATGGAATTCAGAGAGTTCGATGCTCTGTCGACTGTAGCACACGCAAGGTCATTGATAATCAATCCGGAAATGTGATTCCAGTATAGATCGCTAGGAAAGAGTATGAACTCGTGAGAAATTGGATACGTAATCACAGCTTACAATACTTGCTAAGCAAGACATATCAACAGACTGTTACAAAGAAATAACGCTATTAACATTGGACCACTCACTGCAGTGTGTTCCTGTAGCCTTTGAAGAGTACAGACCCAGATACAAAATTTGGGCTACCTAATTTTAGTGAGTTCCAGATACAACGCATTGCGCGTGTGCAGTGAACAAGAGCGCCTAAATGTATGCTACTTGTGGACAGTTTTGCGAAGCTTGTTGTCTACATAGAGGAGGACTGCTACCAATTCAGTATCTGTACATTCCTACCCAAGAACAGGGGGTTTAACTACTCGTATTAAGATGCAAGGTGTATCCTTAAGGGAAGTAATGCCAGTGCAATTAAAGAATTTCGGTACAAATGTTTAATTCAATATTTCTAGGTGTTTAGTGTTCGGAGTGAAATAAAAATTTCCATGGTTATAAAATAAATAATTCTGAATTCAGTAGTCAGTAGTATAGAATACAACTAATTAGTTTCTTATCCAAGTGAAAAAGAAGGTCCTAACTGATAACCTGTTTTCCCACTTTGCTAAATATACGTACTTCAATATTCAGGTGCACATTACTAACTACATTCTTCACTCATATGCCTTGTATTTTTTAAATTGTCAAGGAATATATATATATATATATATATATATATATATATATATATATTGTAAATTCTAAAGCAAAATTTTGTTAATTATTTCATCCTTAGTAAAACAGAAAAAAATATTGAACTTTGATTAATAATTTTTGTAATTTTTTCAACGCATAATTTACATATATTTTTTCCTCATGTTATGTATCTAATATTCTTCATAAACCCGTAGATCTACCTTTTAGAGCACAAGCTGTAGATAATACTGTACAAATTGCATGTAATAGTACATTATGCAACGAGCCTGTAATGGTAGTAATTAAGACGCGAGTATGATTGTTTATGAAACGAGCGCAAGCGAGTTTCATAATTTTCATACGAGCGTCTTAATTACCATTATAGGCAAGTTTCATACGACTTTTTATGCTCGACCATATTTCTAACTTGAAAGTATTCAAAATTATGGTTATGTGCGCAGACGCGAAAGTATTGATTTTTTCCGAGGCCGAATTTCATTGAGCTTGGCACAGAATAAGATTAACATTACTCTGGTATAACCTGAAAATTGATTTAGAATTGAAAAACGAGATGACAAATTGAATTTGTTTGAATATTATTTACAATTAACTCTAATTATTATAGTAACAGAACATAACCTTCTGCGACAGTATTGGATTTCCAGCCTCCGTGACTTTTCGCTAATTCTCTTTCGATTGCATATCCGAGAATAATCGATACTTACGGTTTTATAACAGTACAAAGCTGACTTGTCATTGGCTGAACACCTGTAAGCTGACTTGTCATTGGCTGAACACCTGTACTTTAATGAGTAGGTGTACTTTAATGACGTGCATTAAAGGACTGCTACCAGGTGTATAATTACTACATTTCGGCATGGTCGAGCATAAATAGATTTAATAGTTTCAGAGAAAAATGCAATTAAGTTTGAAAAATATTAACTTAGGGAAAAGTGCATTTAAAAATAAAAAATGATTTATGTACATGCGCCGCAAAATTTAATGAGGTCATTTAAAGGGCTTATCCGCAGAGAAACACCCCCCCCCAATATTATATATATATATATATATATATATATATATATATATATATATATAATTTTAAAGCGCTTATTTTGTATTTTTAACACAAAATAAGGAATAGGATTTTTGAACCCTAATTACTACCCACTCCCCTTTAAGAAGTTCTTCAGTTTGCCGTATTGGGGCTGGAGAGTTGCTAGCTGTGTCCGATGGGAATGATGGGAAAAATCTAGTTATAAATGATGCCAATCTGACAATTTTAAACAGATATTATGAGTATTATGGATATTGAGAACCCTGAAGTAAGAAACCAAATACAGGAAATTATGGGACTGCCTTTTATTCCGCTAAATGACTTGCAATTTGTTTGGGATTTATTAAATAAAAGATTTGTGGACGATATCTTGGACTTAGCATTTTACATTGAAATGACATATATTACTGGTCATCCGGCAAGAGGGCGAAGGCGAGCAGTACCCCCTAGATTTTCTCCCGAGATATGG
Organism: Periplaneta americana; assembly: GCF_040183065.1. Classification (NCBI taxonomy): domain Eukaryota; kingdom Metazoa; phylum Arthropoda; class Insecta; order Blattodea; family Blattidae; genus Periplaneta; species Periplaneta americana. The sequence goes on along the minus strand of NC_091125.1, from coordinate 44,028,036 downwards.
AACGTCTACGAATTAGGCTAGTAATTAATGACAGACAGCGTACGAATAATGTAGTTGAAGGATTCCACTCTCAATTCCAACGACTTGTGTTGGCACATCACATGAACATTTGGCGATTCATTAGCCATTTACAACAACAGCAATCGGAAACAGAACATTTAGTAACCCAGGTCCTTGGTGGGCATACAAATATTAAGAGGCCAGTAAATAACCGGTATATCAATAATCAAACGAGAATTTTCAACGTTGTCGGTAATTACCAAGATTACAAAGACAGGAATGATTTTTTTTCGATATCTTAGAGTGATATCACCATTTGAAATTATATAGTGATCCTCAAGATGAATAATAAATGTATCTTTTGTATTATGTAATATATATATATATATATATATATAAATTGAACTGGTAATGGAAATTACGGGAAAACGGCTGAACGGATTTTAATAAATGACCCCTGATTTTGAAGCTTGGAACCCAAAGTTTTTCGGAAAAATAGTAGTTTTCAGTGAAATGTCAATTTTCCTACATCATTTTCCTTTTTTCCAAAATCCATCTTTCGTCAGTTTTGAGAACTAATTAATTGCATTCACGACCGACTTGATGTTCGCTTCCTTAAGCGAAGCGAGCATCAAGTCGGCCGTGTTGCATTTCAGGATAAAACAAAACACACACTACAATAAACAATAGGCTATTACAAAGGCCATGACCTACAGGATTGCTGACATAGAGTTCAGACGATTCAGATTCTTTCCCATCATAATGCCAATATGTCGATCTTCATTTGTGCAATTTTTTGATAACGTATAAAAAATAATTTACAGGTCTGATTCTCTGGTCTGTAGTTTTCCGAGTACAGCTGTGTATTGGATATTAAGAACTACAAAACTTAAGAATGCTTGATGACATTATTACCATTAAAAATGAAATATTATTATAGTTAATGCAACACATAATGCTATACTGATATATGAAAGTGAAACCATTTGGGGCTTTATGCAAGTAGATCTTCATTTCTATAATTTACTGAGAAACGGCTATAGGCCTATATAAACTTATGTTACTGAAAATTATAAAACTTACGTAAGGTAACAATATTGTTATTAAAAATGAAATACTTTTACTTATTATTAATCAAGTGGTGTGGGTCCTTTTCATATATGTAATGGCAGTGTGATATAGATATTTATATGTCTGATTCTCTAACTTTCCTTGGTAGTAATTGAGTCATGCTTCCTATTTTAGCTGCGTCTTTAAACTACATCAAAATTAATTTAATATTCCTTTGGTTTAATTGATTAGATTTGTGATCGCTGCCAAGCATATTTTGTTGTAGGGAAAATAGCATGCCATTTCACTTCTTGCTACCGTGATGAGTAAGTTTATTTCCCGCAACCAGCAACAAATGAAACACTGAAGTTGCTAACGATTTACGATGGACAATTTTATTTAGGGCGCAACTCTGACATGTCATTCGCCTCATTTTCCACATCTCAGCAATAAATTCCTCACAACAGCCTATATTGCAGAAAATATACGAAATAACATTCATTGTTACACAAATTAATCCAGCAGTATTTGATAGATCAGTATTGTCTGGAAGAAGCGCAAAAAATTACAATTCATAAGAAAAGACCAAAAGGTATCATTTATTGATAAAATAAGAGGCCTATAAGATTTTGTAGTCTCTTGATCACCTCTGCAAGATTCTTAGTGGGAAAAAGTGATTCTGCCCCCTACATTTCAGGGTAGTTCACGAAACATGCAGCAGCTATACCAAGATGCTAAGTCTTTTGTTCAAAGCATGACAAACCTTACATTTTCTTAACTTTCACATACAATCCGCAATGACCCGAAATAAGTACTGCATTACTCCCACATGAAAAACCCACTGATCATCCTGACATTGTTACTAGCGATTTCGTGTTGAAACTCAAGAAATGAAGACGGATAGGTTCAAGGAAAAGTATTTGAAAAAAAAAAAAAAAAAAAAAAACATTCAGGGGGAGTATGTTTCATTATTATGGAAGCAAATAACTATCAAAATGTCTGGTATTCTTCATTGAAAATAAATCTGAACAATTTTTATTTGAACTTTTTATGGGCTTAGTTTGCAGCAATTGCTGCACAAGCCACTAGTGTATAATATAATTAAAATGACAATAAATTTCTCGGCATTTTACTTCCAGTTTTCTTGTCGGACATTTTAGAGAAATGGACAAATTTATTTGTGGACATTTTTAAACGTAGACATTTTTAAGAAGAGAGCTTGCTGACAGTGGACCTTTTCAGGTAAGGACATTTTTATGGCATGGACGAATTTTCTATGTCGACATTTCTAAACGTTGGGCATTTTCGTAGAGAGGACCTATTGCAAAGTGGACCATATCTCACTTTACCTCATTCTTGTGAGGTGGTTCCACTAAATTTAATTTCGGCAACAAAACTGTTGTTCGTGATTATGTAATACAAAGGATCACAAAACAACAATTTTATAGGCAAAAATATTATGTTTCATTGAAACTTTTGTCTAGCCGTGGTGAAAGTATTTGGGCGCCAAGTGAGGAAATTAGAATCTTAGAAATTAATGCACAAGCACTTTCGATGAAATGAAAATTTAAGAGTAATTCGGCACGTTTTATAATACCTATTCGTATTACTTTAACTGAATATTGATTTTGACTAGTGTCTCAAACCTTCAAACAAGGTAAAAAAATTAAAGGAAGCAACATCGATACCATAATTATGGTATGCTTAATTGTATGTGATAATATAGCTGAGTTTCCTTTACAATTTATTCTCTTGCTAACAGAAATACACTAAAGTAAAAAAGCCAAGTATAAGCATAATAAACACTAAATAATGGTACATAAACACCAGAAGAAAAATTCATTACATCAATTTATCAAAATGAAAATACACACAAAATATTATATTATACGGTACCGCACCAAAAGATCAATAGTTAAATATGAACTATATGAACATTATATAGGAATAGCGGCGAACTTCTGCCTCAGCAAACTAGGCAGCTGCCTAGGGCTCTAACTTCGAGGTGCCCCCAGCGAATAGGGATTATAAAGAATGGACACTTCGCGTCGGTACCTTTGATGTAGCCGGACTGATTTCAATGACCTTCAAGCCAGCTAAAGCGTGAGATTCTGCTTTCTCCCTAGAGTTGGCGTTGACATCACACCAGCTAGCAGTCGACACAGCGGAAATATAACACATATAATTAATACATCTAGGTACATTATGTACTCAAATAAAATAAATTGGATCCATAAAATAATAAATCCATCATTAACTGTAATGTCTAGACTCTAGAGTTCCTTTATAATGAGAGTTGAGACGTTGACCCCAACAATTAAAATATGTAATGATTTGATAGCGCTGAAAATGGAAAAACAAAACCCTTACGAGAAGTAAAACCATATACCTATATTATATTATATACAAATATTAAACGAATTCGATACTTAATTTTATAATGCATTATATTATTTTATAATATAATTTATTATATCTGAAATATAAAATATTATTATTACAACTAGTTTGTCACTGAGAAATAAGTCAAAGCTGTTAACTTGAATTTATTTGAAGCAAAGCGTTACTGGATTATGCAATAAGGTAGGCGATGTTTGGATCCTGTGTCTCAACTCTATTCTCATTTATTATGTTAGCATATGCTCGATTACACTAACCTCTAGCGCTTGAAAGTGGAACTAAACGCTGGCGCACAGAGAAACACAACACAGGAAAATTTGCTCAGTGTTCATTTTTTATAATCCCTATTCGCTGGGGCCCCGGCCAGGAATAATAATAATAATAATAATAATAATAATAATAATAATAATAATAATAATAATAATAATAATAATAATAATAATAATAATATCATTAATTTGTTTTATATTAACATATTCTTTTTTCTGATTAAGTTGTAAATGAAGTAAAAAATAAAAGGAAATGGTGATGTTGCTAAATCATAATACAGATTATTATTATTATTATTATTATTATTATTATTATTATTATTATTATTATTATTATTATTGTTTCTGACCTGTTTCTCATCGAGAAATAGCACCGCACGCCACTGAGTAGTAGTAGTAGTAGTAGTAGTAGTAGTAGTAGTAATAGTTGTGGTGGAAGTAGTGGTGGTAGTAGTTATGCTGGTAGTGATAATTAAAGTCGTAGTGATGGTAGTAGTAATAGGAGATGTAGTAGTAGTAGTAGTAGTAGTAGTAGTAGTAGTAGTACCGGTCGTAATAGTGGTGGTGTTGGTAGTGGCGGTAGTAGTAATGGTGGTAGTGGTGCTGGTAATGGTAGTAGTGGTGGTGTGGCAATAGTGGTAGTATAGCAGTGGTGATGGTGGTGATGAAATCGTTGTTGTGGTAGTAGTGATAGCGGCAGTAGTAGCAGTCGCAGTAGTAGTGCATTTTAGAAGTAGAAAAGCAGACAATTATATTAGTCGTTTTAATTAATAAAACAATCATATAATTACAAGTGGCCTGTGCAGCAAATGCTGTAAACTAAACATTAGAAGTTCAAATAAAAAATTTTCAGATTTATTTTCAATGAAGAATAGGCCTATCAGTCATTTTAAAAGTTATTTGCTTCCATAATAATGAAACATACTCTCTCTGAATGGTTTTCTATGCCAAAATACTTTTTCTTGAACCTATCTTGAGTTTAAAAGCGAAAACGCAAGTAACAATGTCAGGATTATTAGTGGATTTTTCATGTGGGAGTATGTATATCACTGACAAATACTCATATCATGTCATTAACTATAATAATATTTCACTTTTAATGGTGATAATGTCATCAAACCACCTCAAGTTTCGTAGTTTCTTTTATACAAATGAAGATCGACATATTGTTGTCAATATGATGTCACAGAATTTGCTCTGATTTGCTCTAAATATGTCAGCAATCCTGCAGGTCATGGCCTTCGTGTAATATTGTTTATTGTAGTGTATATGTTTTGTTTTATTCTGAAAAGCCATATTTCTCAAAACTGACGACAGATGGTTTTTGCAAAATATGAAAACTATGTAGGAAAATTGACATTTCACTGAAAGCTACTATTTTTTCTGAAAATATTTGGGTTCCAAACTTCAAAATGAGGAGCCATTCATTAAAATTCATTCAGCCGTTTTCCCGTAATTTCCATTACCAGTTCAAATTGTATATATAGATGTGATATAAATTAACTGGGAAGTATTGCAGCCAAGCCTCGCTGCCTTTCGGGTAACGTCAGTTATCAGATGACAGTCTGAGAAACTGTCTGTACTAGATAATGAACGTAGCTGTATCCAAAAACGAAACAAGATGATCTCGCTATTTTGTTACGGGTGCACGAATAAGTAAGCAACACTTATTGTAACAAGAAATTTCGTCATTTTCACAGTGTCGTATGTAGTATGTAGTGAATTGCGTGTACAAATCATTCTGCACAAATTACGTGGACTAAAAAAATGCCTTTTATCTCTAAACGACAGTTCACTATACAGCTATGTAACATTATCAATTCCGGAAATCCTTGAGGTCAAAAGACCTGTTGTTAAAACTGAGAATTTTCTACAGTATCTACGTATAATTTTTAGAACAGCACTTAATGAAGAGGACTTATGATGAAATATTACGACCTTGCAAGCAATCAAAAGAGTTACACAATACGACAAATGTTCTACAAAGTCCAAAATTGACGAATTACTTGAGAAACTAAATTAGGCCTATATCTAGACTTGTGGGCTAAGGGAAGGAAATCATCCCTTATGCCTCAGCCCTGTATGTGTATTAAGGAGTTGACTCGCGAGTCAAAAAATGCCAACCACTGAATTCTAAACAGTACCTCTAAATTAAAATATTTATGAGTAGCTAGAATAAAATAATTTGAAATGCAGTCTAACGGTATGTAGCACTGAGAATCATAACTGTTAATTTTACAGTAGTTAGAGAAATAGCATTATATAATTTGAATACATAAAAATTATGATCGACTAACTATGCACCAAATGAGGTTAATTTGAACATGACTCGATTTAAAAATTGTATTATTATTCCATTACCATACATGAATTCTGCACGACAAACACACACGAAAATAAGAAAAACGGTGTAACTGTACAATCTATTCAATAAATATTTCGTTACATATTATTTCAACGATTTACTTAACTTCGAATTTCTTTTCCTCTCTTGAAAGTCGATGTAGGACTTTCGCTTTGCCTCGTTAAGTTTTATATCGGCCTGTGATTGAATAAGAACTTCTCTTGCGTAAACTCCGTGGCTAAAATGTTATTTTAATTTAACTGGTATGCATAATTTAATGTAATTCAATAACGGTACGTATTTAACTTACACTTTTCAGAGACGATGAGATGATAATATGATAAATAAGAACAACGAAAGAATGATAATGGCAGAGGAAATATAAGCACGAGAAAATTTGCCTTTACAGCTTCTTTGCACAGTACAAAATAATGGATTGACTGGTCTCTAGCCCCTTTATTCAGAAGATGTCAACTGGATTGTTTTAATTTCCTAACAATGGAGTAAGTGAGATAAAGATACCATCGATACATTTATATTATTTTTAATGAGCGGAATCGAGTATCGTCAAGATTATATCGAACATTTGACAAGTTTGTAGGGCTTTCACACCATTGTTACCAGGGAAGGGGACGAGTCTATGTATTGCACATACTAGACACACATGTGGGCTTCCCCTACCCTGGGGTCATCGGAACGGACAAAACATTAACAAGAACTATCCATGCCCGAGGCGGGATTCAAACCCACGAACTTCCGGATCTCCGGACCGCCTCGCCTAAGAGGAGCGCACATTTTTGGCCGTGTAGCCACCTGGCCCAGATATTTGACAATGTAAGTTACTAAAACCTTAATGAATGTGTACTGTTTCTCTCTTAGCACGAATTATTGCTATGTGAATGTCCGAGTTGTTCCGTAACAGCTAGTCTGGCAACACTGCTCTCGGCCACTCCACGTGGGCAGGCTTTTGTCACGCGTATTGTTCTTCGAGCGAAGATTAAACATTTTTTCAACGTGTTTTTCTCTCTTTGGAACCACTTGATGACGTAACTAATTACTTGTGGGGACATCCGCAGAAGAATTCAAGAATGCTCTTCTACATCTTGTGTGTACTTATTTATATACGGTACTGTATGCATTGTAAATAATTATGTATTCTGTTTATCTCAAGTGGTAGTGTTTCAGGCTACAAATTCAGCGAATCTGAATTCGATTTTCGGCAGGAAAGTGGAGATTAGCCTTGCTTCCAAACACTTAGTGTTACTACTACTACCATGTCGATTTGTGAACAATCCTTCATTCGAACAAATAACAACAACAATAGCAACAACAACAATAATAATAATAATAATAATAATAATAATAATAATAATAATAATAATAGAGGTGGAAAAATTCAAATACCTGAGAGCAACAGTAACAAATATAAATGACACTCGGGAGGGAATTAAACACAGAATAAATATGGGAAATGCGTGTTATTATTCAGTTGAGAAGCTTTCATCATCCAGTCTGATGTCAAAAAATTTGAAAATTAGAATTTATAAAACAGTTATATTACCGGTTGTTCTGCATGGTTGAGAAACTTGGACTCTCACTTTGAGAGAGGAACACACGTTAAGGGTATTTGAGAATAAGTTGCTTAGGAAAATATTTGGGACTAAGAGGGATGAAGTTACGGGAGAATGGAAAAAGTTACACAACGCAGAGCTGCACGCATTTTATTCCTCACCTGACATAACTAGGAACCTTAAATCCAGACATTTGAGATGGGCAGGGGATGTAGCACGTATGGGCGAATCCAGAAATGCATATAGTGTGTTAGTTGGGAGGCCGGAGGGAAAAATACCTTTGGGGAGGCCGGGACATAGATGGGAAGATAATATTAAAATGGATCTGAGGGAGGTGGGATATGATGATACAGACTGGATTAATCTTGCTCAGAATAGGGACCAATGGCGGGCTTATGTAAAGGTGGCAATGAACCTCCGGGTTCCTTAAAAGCCAGTAAGTAAGTAAGTAAGGAAGTAAGTAATAATAATAATAATAATAATAATAATAATAATAATAATAATAATAATAATAATAATTAAGGCTCGGAAGTTGATGACCTAAAAATCACAGAAAAATGACCTATAAAATTTAAATTTAAATTTACATATACTACATAATTAAGAATATAATTACAAACAATAGAAATAGAAATAAAATAATACAATCAATATAAAAAGGAGATACAGTAGTATTAACAAAATATGAGACCGAATGAGCAGCGCTCGTGTTCGGTCGCAGTTCAGGAACTTAAATTTCTGAAAATGACACTAAAATTAAAAAAAAATGACCAAGATTTTTAGTAGTAATAGTAATAATAATAATAGTAATAATAATAATAATAATAATAATAATAATAATAATAATAATAGTAATAATAATAATAATAATAATAAGAAGAAGAAGAAGAAGGAGAAGGAGAAGAAGAAGAATTCCTTTTGCTTCTACTGACGTCATGGCCGCATACTTGAAACGATTAAGGTCCTCTGATGAAAAATCTTCATCAAAAGCATTGAAGTAAAAATGTTCACTTTACAGAGCTTCCTCGACTTTTCACATTGACTGGTACTCAACGTTGTTTTCCAATACCTTTTTCATTTTCTGTCAAACTTCTTGTCCAATTTTTCCTACACGATTTTGCAAGTGTTAACTCGCAGTAGTTCATACACTCTATGACGAGCAAGAGCCATGCATGTTATGTGAACCATTTTTGTGTAAAAGGACTTAATTGCAGTACCCGCTTTCACCACATATCTGGCTGCACCTGCACTTTCTTTAATTTCACATAACTTACAAAATGGTGTAGACTACTTCCGTCAGTGGAAAATACATTGTCACCAAACTCTGTCACTAACTGTAGCAAAAAACTTCGTCTATTTTATTTCACTTTTGGCATTTGTATGTCTTCACTTGTGAGGTACAATAAAACGCTGACTACAGGCACTGCAGCTGCAGTATTTGTTCTGTTGCGTTGAATGGGGGGGAAGCACTTAACACACGTGATCAGGAGTCAAGGCTGATGCAACCATAAGGAAAATTCCTCCATGACGCAATCAAATTGCATAAGCAATTTGCAGTAGATTCCCGAATGTGGAATACGACCACGTCAAAAAAAAAAGTCCGTTAAAAGCAAAAATGGGCAAAACTGCAACAAAAAGTAGGCCTACTATATTTCCTTAAAAATGACCAATATACAATAAAACATTAAAAAAATGCAAAAAAATGCAAAATAAAAGTAGACTCTATGGGTTCATGTTCAAGTGAAACGAGTTTATAATTATTGTATCCTGCATTGTCTGTGATGTCTCAGAAAAAAATATTTCAACTTCCGAGCAATAATAATAATAATAATAATAATAATAATAATAATAATAATAATAAATCGTAACGTCGTTCAAAAGAATTGTAATGAATAGTAGGCATATCGTAACCAACAACACAATTCGATTCTCTTTGTTTGTGGTAACCTGTCACCAGTCATTTCCGAACATTGCCGAATACGTCCAAGCGAGCAGAGAGAAAGAATTTACTTTATTTTAACATGGTTGGGTTAAATAGCTGATGATAGAAGTGACACACTAATGCAAAACTAATAATAAGCAAAGATTTCTAACCCTTATGAATCAAATACTGTATAAATTATTAAAGAAAGGATTAAGAATAGAATCAAAATACTGAAGTTATTAAATGTGAAAAATAATGACCACGTACCTGAAATTTGCATAGTTAAATAGAGATGTAATGCAAAAAAAAAAAAATGTATTTGATAGTAAGGTTGTGTTTATAAATTCTGATTAAGGAACACTATTTTGAATAATTTTGTAGACTAATGAAGGCCATGATGAATGGTTTCAGCCAATCATAAAGAGATCATTTAATGTCTTTCCTCTCATGTCATCTATGAGAGAAACGTAGAACGTTTTTTTTTCCTACTTGTGGTTTGCAAAGGTAAGAGTCATGTGAAACGTTCAAAGGAATAGTTGGAATCACAGACTGAGAAGAATCGTGAACGAATCGTTAGAATCGATTCGTAATGTAGGTTAAATCCTTGGAATCGACTTCTGAAAAAGAATCGTGTTGTCCAACTTTAGTGTAATTTATGTGTATTGCTTGTCTCGCGTCTGTCCTTTGCTATCTAGTGCCATATTTACCACCTGACTTTAACAACGGAATACCACTTTTTAGTGTTCGTTCAAATCCTCGCAGGAGTTAGGATGGAACGGGAAAAAGTGCTCTATTGCTTGAAAACATGCTGATGATTTTATAACAAATTTCATTATTAGAAAGCCTACATACGAGTACATCTTGGAGCAACAATAACAAACATAAGTGACACTCGGGAGGAAATTAAACGCAGAATAAATATGGAGAATGCCTGTTATTATTCGGTTGAGAAGCTTTTGCCATCTAGTCTGCTGTCAAAAAATCTGAAAGAGTTTATAAAACAGTTATATTACCGGTTGTTCTGTATGGTTGTGAAACTTGGACTCTCACTTTGAGAGAGGAACAGAAATTAAGGATGTTTGAGAATAAGGTTCTTAGGAAAATATTTGGGGCTGAGAGCGATGAAGTTACAGAAGAATGGAGAAAGATACACACCGCAGAACTGCACATATTGTATTCTTCACCTAAGTACGAGTAATTAGGAACATTAAATCCAGACGTTTGAGATGGGCAGGGCATGTAGCACGTATGGGCGAATCCAGAAATGCATATAGAGTGTTAGTTGTAAGGAGGGAAAAAGACCTTTGGGGAGGCCGAGACGTAGATGGGAGGATAATATTCAAATGGATTTGAGAGAGGTGGGATATAATGATAGAGACTGGATTAATCTTGCACAGGATAGGGACCGATGGCGGGCTTATGTGAGGGCAGCAATGAACCTGCGTGTTCCTTAAAAGCAGTAAGTACAGTTGTCAAAAGAAAAAGTGGCCGCTCTCCTGAAACAAAGTTCCCTACGGGTACCTTCGCTACAATTCGCAGACAGGCGATGTTACATGTTGTTGGACCACGATGCCTGATATCTACAGTTATAATTGAAGTATTCTGTGTCTTATTCGATAGCGTAATGGTAGTGTTCAGGCCTCTTATTCGTGAGGTCCTGCGTTCGACTACAACCTCGTGCTTTTTATGTTCTTTTTTGTTCTATTTGTGAGAGAGAGAAACTATACATAATGGCTCCTTTCTCTTTTACGATTATTTTAGTAATTAACATCCGGTTCATTAATATATTATGCCATGACTTTATCATTATGATATTGTGGCTGCAAATGGAAAGAAAAAAGATTTTATTCTCAATAAAAATATCTTTCGTGGCATAAACAAAACAAATTTACTAGCGTCGGCCTTAAAACATTCAAACAATTAAGCGTTCAAAAAACAAAACAAAAAGCCACAATTCAATATTTAGTCTATCTTCCTCTTATCTCGATCATATTGCAGTCGAGTGGGCATGGAATCGACTAGTCTTTGCAAATAGCGACTGTTCTTAGACACGATATTCCAGACATTCTGAACATACATACATAAGTGTTCTGTCAGGTCTTTCATTGCAAACCCAGCAATCTCCAATCTTTCCTATTTTCTGCCTTCCTCTTAGTCTCCGCATATGATCCACATATCCTAATGTCGTCTATTATTCTTTTCAACCAGAGACACAACCAATTCCTTTTTCTCTTTCTAATCAGTTTCAGCATCATTCTTTCTTCACTCACTTTTTCAAACACAATTTTATTTCTTATTCTGTCTGTCCACTTCACACGCACCGTTCTTCTCCACATCCACATTTCAAATGCTTCAATTCGTTTCTCTTCCTCATACAATGTCACACTCCACACAAAGCACTTCGCTAGTCTCTTCCTTAGTTCTTTTTCCAGAGGTCCGCAGAAGATCCTTCTTCTTCTATTAAAAGCTTCCTTAGTTCATGTTTGCAGTTTTTCTTGGGAAGGATAGGCCTAAATGCGGTAACATCCCGTTGCTTTCCGCACACCACTATCTCTTTCGCATCTTATTAAATTCCAGGGGGCCCAAGCGTGGAGATGAGGAGAGTGGATTTGACTAATTGGGCCCTCCGGACTTCACCGAAAGTCACGGCAAGGGTTAAATATTAATTCTATCAGGATGTTTGACCCGATCAGAGACCGGGAAATCTCAATTAGCCTTTGCCGCATCCTGGACTAGCTTCTACGAATCATCAGAAAATCTTAGAGTGTGATTGGGCCAATTTTTCCGAAACTGTTTCCACACTTTTGCCCTCGTAGCTCAGCGGACGAACGTCGGAATTTAGATGTCAACGTCTCAGGTTCAATTCCTCGTTACTCCTTTTCATTTTATTGTGGTTCAAGATAGTATAATGTAATAATACAAAAAGAAAAACTAATACCAGTATTATGCAACTGGATTTTTCCAATCCTAATATTAAATGTATGTTATTTATATCGCTAAAGAACGATTACAATATAAATAACTTGAATATTATTTATACAGTATCACTAAAGAACGATAACAGAATATAAATGATAATTATCGGTTTGTTTAATTAATATAAGATATTATATAATACGTATTTAATTATCTAAATAAAATAACCTATTTTACAAAGAAAGATGGTTATTTGTGTTATAATAATTACTTACATAAAATACAGATTATTTATACTGCGAAAGAACAATAACAATATAAATAACTTGAATATTATTTTACAATGCTAATGAAGCAAAACAGAATATAAATGATAACTTGAATATTATTTATATCGCTAAAGAACGATAACAATATAAAAAACGTGAATATTATTCATATCGGAATTTCACAGATTTATTACAGATGTATTTAAGAAATTGTAGAAGAATAGTAATTAGTAACAGTGTCCTATTTATTCTTCTTGGAGCCAAATTTGTAAATTTTAAAAGTGTGATTACTATGTTGAAATGTATGTGTTCTAACGGATGCTTGATTTGTTATATATGTGAGTCAGTTATGGGATGCTTGATGTCGTCGCAATGTCGTAATTATAGTTTGATTGTGTTTGTGTGACTATTGTGTATTAATTTATGATGTATGGTACGGAAAGCTGCATATTTGTGTTATAGAAGTGTTACGTATGTGTGTGTTAATGTTTTTGTATGTTTCAAATTGATACCTGATATTTGTTTTGCAATCGCAATGCCTAATTTACGGATTGTTTATGTTTTGTTTGCATCGCGTAAGCTAATTTAATTTTCTTTTCCATTTCTCTTTATGCTAATCTTTTTTGTGTATAAAACTATAGCTCTAACATACATATGTAAAATAGGGCTAACCCCTATTGGACATACAATAATAATAATTATTCATATCGTTATAAAACGGTAACAGAATACAAATGATGACTTGAATTTTATTCATATCTCTAAAGAACGATAACAAAATATAAATAACGTGATATCCATAAAGAACGATAACTGAATATAAATGATAATTTGAATATCATTTACATCGCTAAAGAACGATTAAAAAATAAAATGAAAACTTGAAGAAGGCCCGAACCCACAACCTTTGAATCATTAAACAAGCACTCTACCGCTGGTCTACGAGGCGCAGATATGGAACACTTTCATAGTTCCGGAACTACTTTTACAAGCACGTACATCGTGTAACATCGCCGCGACCCGAAGTGGACTTTGAAAATATTCGCTGTTCACGAGTTCGGCCACTTTTTTTTTTTGACAACTGTACATAATTATAAAATAATGGTAACTGTTCTAATAACAAAAATTTAAAAACAACCTACTTAAATTATTATGGTTACGTATCTACGATTGCTAGAAGCTCGATTTGGCGAGAAATACATTGTTCTATTATTTATTAAATGTCCTCAGTTTGAGTCATATCGGAACACAATACGTACCACTTTCGTTCCTTGGCTAGCTTGTGATTAGTGTAGTGATGTAGGGTGCTATTCATAAACATTCCGCTAGCCCGTGCTAAACTAGTCCCGGCTATCGACTGGTTACTTGTACGGGATTCATATCATATCATATATCATATCGCTAACACTAGTTTATGAATACGAAAAACTTTAGTTCGCTGATCATCCACTTGAAGCCCGCGCTAAGAATGTCTATGAATATAGCCCGTAGTATTTTATTTAATGACGCGCTCTCAACTGCAGAGATTATTCACAAATGAAGTTCTACGTGAGTAACAGATAAAATATGAATTTTTCATAGAGTCCTTCATGAACGAGTTCTTTCATGCACAGTAAATCTAAATCTACTACACGGGCTTTCCAGGTTTACTTCCTTCCCAAAAGAATCCATGCTAAGGATTTTATCATCCTTTGAAATCCATCGTTCTCGAACGGGGTTTCAAACCGCGAACCTCAGATCCAATGAAGACACCATTTATGATTAATAGGCTATTGTTCTTTATAGTGTTATAATTTCAGAATTTATGGAGACAGTGCTAGATATTAAATATTTGGAAAAATGTAATTTTATTAAGAATTTGTAGGAAGTGCTTTTCGCCAGTACTGTCTTTTGTTCTCTGCTTAAATGAGGTTATATGAATGATAATCATATCTTAACTTCATTTCCTGTTATGCAAATATCGTAAACACGAGGACGAAGTATTTAACGTGGCTTGCATTGTGCGTAAATATGCTTTAATTTGGTTTTTTCTAAATATGAGCAGTGTTAGAAATATTAATATGATATTTTATAGTATTTATACATAAAGTGCATTGGTACAAGTGTAGTAAAAATATATTCTTATTCCTTAAAATATGCTGTTTTAAGCTATTCATTTATTAACAATAAATTTTGCATATTATTATTATTATTATTATTATTATTATTATTATTATTATTATTATTATTAAATACTTTTTCTAAAAAGGGATTGCCTTGAAGATAATGTACACCATTTACAAAAGGAATTTGGATAGCACTATAGCCTATGCTCATCTATAAATGTTATTCAGAATTTCAAATTTGACTTGCGTTGCAAAACAATAACTAGATTAAAGGAAAATGGTGAACGTGGTGGTGGTGGTGGTGGTGGTGGTGGTGGTGGTGGTGGTGGTGGTGGTGGTGGTGGTGGTGGTGGTGGTGGTGGCGGCACCATCATCAATAGCAGGAGAGCATCAATACCAGCAGCAGCATTAGCTGTAGTATTTTAACTATACATTCTTTTAGCTGCAAATGTTATTCAGCGTCGAAATTCAACGTGTGAGAGAAATGATTCACACATTATGTCTGGACCCCTCGACCAGGGATTGGACTATTTTAAGTGTCGTAAATTTATAATACGAGATCCACAGCTTTACTTTCCTAAGTTGTGGAAAATGAACTCTCCGTAAACATTTTATACATAAATAATCCATTTCTTAGAGCAGGAATTGTGGTCATTCTGAAACTAAATGTGAAGACAAATCAACCAGTTCTATTTTATTATCTAATTTATGAAGCGGCTGTTCAAAGTAACGGTCTTTCCGTGTTCGAAAATGTATTCGTCCTTAACTGATTTCAAGAACAATAAAATGAACAATGACAATATTATCCGGTACAGGAACTAGCGAGGATGCATAAATTAATATATTTTTATTCTCAAATCACACACTTTAATTTTTATGTATATACCAATGACTGCCGCATCAATAAATGGTAAATTAACTACAGTAGTATACAAGAATAAGTCTATAGTCATTCGTTTAAATCTCAATTTATTTCTTAAAAACTGTGAACAATGACGTAATTTCTTGCTCTATCTCCTAAACAGCTAGGTTTAATTTAGTTATTCCAAGTAATTCCTGTAGGTCCTCTCAAGTCTTAAATTTTTACCTGAAGAAGTTTTCGATTTAAATAATTGATTAAATGGCGATCTTACTCGTGTCAATTGTGTAAGCATGTGCGGCTTACAGCTGTTTCGGTGCTTCTTCAACATGGATTTTCGATTTAGAACATCATTATGTAGATAATGGCTCATTTTCGTGCGAAAATAATGTAGACGTAGATCTACAATGCTGTGCTTTTCATATCATATAAGGGAAAACTGAAGGAAAGAAAAACGTTACAGCAAATTTTTTGCAAATCAATATAAGGGGTGATGTAAGGGGTTGTTGGACAAGAACTTCATTTAGGTCAAAATTACATAAATTCTTACTTAACAAACTAATTGCTGATTAATATTTATTACATATTATAATGAAACTAACATCTGTCCATTCCTATTATTATCATTAATTTCTCTAAATAGATTTACAAAACCTCTAATGGCATTTACATTAATATTCTCATTATAGAAATATATATATATATATATATATATATATATATATATTTTTTTTTCCCCCTGTAACATAGTTCTAGTAAGCTTATATTACATTAATTTTCACCATTTTACTAGCTATCTCAAACCTCAAATTAATTATAATTGATTGAATTAAATTAGCTCATAAATTAAGTTACTAGTTTACCTTATAGGTTTATCTAAATTTAAATAAATATGTAGTCTACTAGTCGTTAACTTAACTGAAGAATATTGCTGGAGAACCTTTTAAGTGTAATGTAAATATTCGTCATTTAAATATGTACTGTATTGATTAAGGCTGGTTGAGTGGAAGAGAAGGCCTTATGGCCTTAACTCTGCCAGCGAAAATAAAACATTATTATTATTATTATTATTATTATTATTATTATTATTATTATCAATATAACCCGCGTTATCGTTAATAAAAATTATATTTCATATACATGATTTCCCAGACGAATGGCCTTGTAGATCTAAATGTGAACAAAGCTGTCCAATAGTTTACGATAAAACGCTGAACAAAGACAAAACAAATTGTTGGTCAACTGTCCGAAGACAGGTTTGAACCTCACAAGTGACACCAATAAAGCATCTCTCATAGGCAACTAAGCCATGAGATAATGGAATAGGATGGCCAGTTCCTTTCTCCTTCTATTGCATACATCGCTGACTAGTTACACATTACACTAATCAGAATTCAGATGTATACAAACAAATTATTCTTTTTCTGATATATTGTCAAATGAGATGTATTACTGCCTAATAATAGATGTACATATCAGCCAGAACCTCAATCAGAGGAACAAAACAAATTACATATCATAAATAATTTATTCTGTGCACTTCCGTAAAAATCTCGAATCGCAACATTGTCTCTCTACATTTCGAATGAGAAAGTAAATATATCTGTGATTTTTTGTTAACAGTAACAACTTCTGCCTTTCACCTGTGCGTTAATGAGTGTAGAGACAGTGAAAATCGTGAAGAATATAAAATAGTGAATTAGTTTCAGGGTTTACATTTTTTTCTTTGGTGATACGCATACAAGAACGTGTGGGTTCTAGATCCTTAAAGGATAATTTAGATTGCACTTACCAATTATAAAACAAGTTGAGGGAACGCAGAAGCAGCTTTTAGATTTGCAGATTTGTATAATTGTCTTCATTATTCCTTGGGCTTCCTTTTCTTCCGCCATATCTTCGCCCTGAAATTGAAAAAAAAATCAATCCACGCTCTGACTCGTAAGTTAATGTCAAGTTAATGTATAAAATTTATGACAATAAAAAAGATCAAAATATTATATTATCAAGAATGAAATTACTAACCAACCGAATGTTATTAGTAAAATCTTTGTAATAACATTTTTACTTTTCCACTAGAATGAGTATAAAAAGGAAGCACTGTGATTCTACAAATAATTCTACTTGGAGATTTTCGCGGAAATAACGTTTTCAGCATTCCCGATATCGAGAAAGCTGGGTCCTGTCTCTCTGTGTAAGCTAACGAACAGATCTGCTTATATTTAGTATGTGCGAGTCAATTCATCCGTGGTGATGCGTATGAAATAAATCACTTTCATACAAAAATTAATTTAGTCAAAATCGTCTCCAATGGTTATTTTCTAGATTACTTCCTATAGCCTATATTAAAGCCTATATTGAGGGTATCATACCAGAAGGGCGTATCAACAAATTTTGGGTTATTAAATTATTTGTAATGGAACTAATTTATGTCTGAAAACAATCGTTTCGGAATTATAATGGACATGAAAAAGAATCAAAGAAAGAAACCTTGTTATGTGGACAAGGATAGGAAAAATAATTTCATATTTATATGGCTCTATTGTAAACTTGCAGTTTCCTTGATACGCCCTTCTGGCATGATGCTCTCGATATGAAACAGTATAGACATCATCTCCAAACACGTTCTTGTCATGAAAATTGTTATTTGTATAATTATATCTCCATTCGAACACTTCTTCAGTCAAAAAATATATCTAACCCCTTGTAAAATTAACCTAATCTTTGTCATTACGGAAACAAGGCAAGCAACAGGTCTATCCAACAGAATGACGTGATTTATGTGACGCCGTCTAGCGGGCTAAGGGCGTGACGCCAACCCTAAGTTGTCTGATAATAAATGTTTGTTTTGGCCTCTTCTACCACCCATTAAATTTAATGTGCGGACTTCTAGGACATTCTGTATAATAAGAAAGAATATGTTATTAATTACACCCATTTATACATTGTAGTCTATAGGCTTATTTCGCTTGTCTTAATAAATTTATACTGGATAGTATAGAAATGATGAAATGGTGATACGGAAAAGAGCAGGACAACGAGAAAAAATTCATCACTATCCTCACGTAGGCCTACTGAAAATTCCATTTTGCATCTCATTGATTACATAAGTATCAGCTTACCTTTTCCGATTTAGTTTTACGTTCATCAAAGGATGAAAGCAGACGTTCCGACAGCACGACGCGGTTCACTTTGGCCGCCTTCTTGACGATTTTCCCGGCTTTACGGTTCATGTTCTTTGCCAGTAGCCATCGCACGGATTCCGGGATGAACCTTCACAAAGGCAAAGAAAGCAAATCATATAGGCTTAGGTCTAAATACTAAATTTCGTAGTGGTTGGATAGTACAAATTGATAATATTTTAACAATTTAAGAAAAAATTCCTACGATTATCATGTTCTTGCAAGAGGCTCTCTACCTAGTTAATTGACTCAAATCTCATTAGATTCATCATCCTGCTAATAGAACTTGAAATAATTTTGAAGGAGAAAAAATTCTAAAAACGGAAATAATGAATGAATGAATGAATGAATGAATGAATGAATGAATGAATGAATGAATGAATGAATGAATGAATGAGGCGGAACAGCATATTGATATCAACACAGTCTAGTATATACAGTCACGAAGCTCGAGTTGTGAGGGTACTAGGAACAATAGACTGTGCAGTACTATTTCGCATTGTCTGTAATGAGGCGATATTAGCGATCCTAGTGGTTAGCAACTATCTATGGATGCATATTTACTACGTGACTGTATATACTAGACTGTGATATCGCCCCAGATCACATACTGTATATGATAGATTGCTCATCTCTATGTTAAAATCGGTAGCACTTTGAAGAGAACAACCGCCAGGATCGCCACCCGTCCGCCGTAAACGAATACAAGATGGCAGTACAGTCGCTAATGCAATTCAAATGGGAGTTATGACATGACTCCTTATGTAACAACTTGATGGCAGCATAGTAAACCTGACAAAAGTTGTTACTATCAAAGCCTATAAGGCCGAGCAATCTGGACATATATGATCTAGGACAGTGGTCGTCAGCACTCGCTGAAATGGGTAAGGGTAAGCGGAGCCGTCCCGTGTGCCCCATCGTGCAGCACGAGGAGGTAGAGAGCATACCCGCTAGCAGTCACGAATGCAGCATAGTGCAGTGTGTTCTCCGCGGGTAAGAGACAATAGTCCCAGGTGCTCTGTGCTGATGACCGCTGATCTAGGATATCACTAAGCTAATGCGACTAGTCTTCATGATAGCTCTGCCAGGCTTACGCCCAAGCAGAAACTTCGTCGTCGTACAACGCCATCTCTCACAACATCGAGAGATTCTAATCCATGACTAGAACCTCAAATAGATCTTCAAAGTGTCTTAGAGTAAAAAAAAAAAAAAAAGAAAATAGCTACTTACAATCTTACATTGTTGCCAAAACTCCATAAATTTAATATCCTTCATTTTTCGCATTGAATAGCTCCAGTAAGACTTACCAATAGTAAAGAGCGAAGAGAGCTGGTGGGGCGGACACTGCGAGCTGAATGGCCATCCAATCCTTGGTTAACCAGGCCACTAGACCCACTGCTGCCTCGCCCACAGCATAAAAGTAATTCAGGATAATACCACTCATCTCGCGTTTCTGCTTTCCAACAAGTTCCACTCCTGTATAAATTAAATGAAACATTAGAATCAGGGTTACTAATAACCCCCTACTCTATATAAACCGTTGGAGACCATGGTTAATAGCTGCGTTGTATTATGCTTAAACACTTACAGTCAATAAGTACTACCGATTCCAGGGTCAGAAATAAAAAAACAAAATAACCCTATTATTTAAATAAATTCTGAAAATGAACAAGTTTGTAATACGTAGAACCGTACGTAAATGTTAACGAAGGAAAATCTTTGGATATACCTGAAGACTTGCTTCTATCTGTGAAGAAATCGCCACCTTTTCAGTGCACACCAATACATCCTGTGATGTCGAAAGGAGTTCTTCTTGTCACAAGAGTATCTTAACAGGTAGGCCTACACATTTAACATGGAGAGTATCCGACACAAAGTGGATATGAACTGTAATTCATCCCTTATTTTAGAAGCAGAGGCAAGCACATCAACTTCTCAACATTAAATTTAAGTTTACATAGATACAATGCTATATTTTACGAATTTTAGTGCATATTTTTGGGTATAATTTCCACATGTTAGGACATAGTTCCATGCATAATAAACTCTCTACCCTTGTTATAAGCTAAAGTCGTTCGTTCGTTTGTTTGTTTATTTATTTATTCACTTATTTATTTAATTATCTATTTATGTATCTAGTTATTTATCTATTTGTAAATTATGTTTTAATTAATGACGCCCGCAACTGCCGAAGTTATGTCAGAGTCGTCGGTGTGTCATAATTTTGTCCCGCAGAACTTCTTTTACGTGCCAATAAATCTCCTGACACGACCCTATCGCATTTAAGCACACTTAAATGCTATCGATCTGAACCGGGATCAAATCCGCAACCTCGGGCATAGAAATCCAGCACTCTACAGACTGAGCCATCCAGGCCGATCATTTATTTATTTATTTAAGGAAGGTAGTGAAAAAAGATAAGGAAGGAAGTTTTACGGTAGGCCTAGCCTACTGTAGGTATAAAACATAAAGAAACAAAAAAAAATCAAGCCACTTTAATTTTTTAATTAAAAAAATTAAGCATTACAACACATTTACACATTTTGGAATTGAAGAACGAAATATGGAACTAGTTTTCTTTTTCAATTCTTCGTTTAACTTTCACTTTTATAAGTCTTAGCTACATACAAATGGATGTAGGAGAGGGGATAATTCTATGGACACACACACTGACATCAACACATTTGTGAGCCTCACCTAGCCTGGGGTGAGCAGAACGTAGGGACTTCCAATAAAACACCCAGGGCAGAACATTAATAAGGAACATTCATCCATGCCTGAGGCGGGACTCGAACCCACGAATCTTTGGATCGCAACGCCTAAGGGGAGCACGCCTAAGACTGTGTAGCCACCCGGCCGAATTTAATATGGAATTCAAGTTGTAGAAATTAATTCATAAATTTTAACAACATAATGGTAAACTCAGCAATACTCGACTGCCGTTAACAACAGGAAATAGTATAGGTGGTCTTGGGGATACCCATCTTGTTGATATGTTCTTTTAATGCCATTCTGTGTGATTCATACCTAACCAGTCTAATGCTTGTTTCTATTCGTTGTTAAATCCTACGTGGCTCTCACAGCTGAGTCATAAATGCCAGATAGGAAAAATATAATTGTTCGGGTTCATTACTAACGAGAATCAGGATGTTTCATGCACTCAAATCATGAAGAAAATGACGGCCTGTCTGTTTGAAGATCGTTTAATACGCAGCCTACGTAATTATAGGTTTTCTCCGAAAGGAAAAGGTTCGTCATATTTCTAAGAATTAAACTGGCAGAAATTACTAGATTTCCCGATTGATGTAGGTCCTGAAGTGCAGTCATTTGAGACGTTAACTACAGTCAATGTAATGAATGACGTAAATTCACAACTGACATAACATGTACTCAAATACTGACAATAAATACGGCTTCCTTGATATATAGAGTAAAGTGTAAACGAACGAAAAATGACGGCTCATTGTACTGAAGTTTAGGCTGCCTACAGACAAACATACTTGTGGAATAATCATGGAGACAGTGTTTTGATATTCTGAAAGACGGTTCACACACGTTCGCATTCATAAACGTCCAAACGTACCATGCGAGTCGACGTCGACAGCAGAAGCGGCCGGATCAACTCGAACGGTCTGGCGAACGTGGCGAGTAATGATCACAGTAACGTCTAAATGAACAATTCCTGTTGCATTATGATTATCCATATCCATGCCTGTCAAACTCGTGCACCGAAAGTGTGAAGAGTTGCTTGTGTACCTGTGCGCAGTTGTGGAGGCAGTTCGTACGTCTTATCAGCATTAATTACTCTGTCTTGTTTACACTGGACGGCTGTGTTAACTGTGCAGTGGCGTTTAGATATGGTACATGCTTCCTGACTCTCATGTCCCTTGCATTGATGCAATGTAGATGTCGTAGATAAAAGGTAGGGCCGGGCGCGTGCATGTAAACACAGCTGTTGTATTAGTAACAGTGGCGGCTGGTACTGTGCATATACATTGCACCCCTATTTTGGTAGGCTATATACTTATTACTGTAATAACTTTATCATCATCATCATCATCATCATCATCATCATCATCTTCTATCTCAGTAGGCATATTGGTCCGTAAAATATATATAATAGAAATTACTGTTGTGCTGCCCCTTTGGAGCACAATAGTAATTACAAAGTAGATTTATATGCTTATTAATGTACAATAATGTTTTAGTAAACATTAAAACAATATACCAGTATTAAATTTGGCCATTATTATTGTCATTATAACATCAAAAACATTTTCTCCATATGTGCGATCTTTGAGTAAAACTATATCGAGGAGACCATCGAAAACATTAAAATGAATGTCCACACTCCTTATTAAATACCGCTAGTTGTGCAGTATATCTCCCATAAGTACTCTCGTCTAGGGCTAAAGAATAGGAAAAAAAAAAAAAATCCTTAATTTTATGTGACCGTGCTGTTTCAAATTGTCACCCATTTCAAGTATTCGTTGTACAACAGTGTTGCGAGACAAGCTTATAGATTTCAACGTGGATATCAGTTCAGAACAGATTTCCTCCACTGCTGCCAATATACAGTCTCTAACAAATTCTCCCTCAGTGAATGGTTTTTGACGAAGATGCAATAAATTTACACATCTTATAACGCGCACGAACTGCGGCTTTTCTACCGTAAGATGAAGAATTATTCTTAAATTTTGACTTACAGTATATTCGTCAATGGCTTTCTCTCGGGCGGTCCCTGGTAATTTATCACGCCCGTAGGCTTCTCCATGCGAATGAGTAAAATGGTGTTTGATATTATAATGTGTTACGCACTCTATTTCCATGGAGCAAATTAAACACCGCTATTTCTATTAGTAATACATAGAAATACTGGTCTTCCTACTCGGAATTGAACTACACATTACACGCCATCATATCTAAACGCCACTGCACAGTTAACACAGCTGCCCAGTGTAAACAACACAAATAACTAATGCTGAGACGTACGAACTGCTTTCACCACTGCGTACAGGTACACAAGCAACTCTACACTTTCGGTGCACGAGTTTGACAGGCTATAATTTTACAATACTCGTGTCTATACGCGGCCTTAGCAAAACATAAGGCCTTCAAATGGAGTGTATTGTGTGATTCTAGTGTTGCGATGTTAAACTATGCTACCTATCCAATTTTCCGACTACAGTTATTTCATGCACAGTTAAGTTCATTCGAGACAATGTTATATCCTCCGCAGACGCAAAGATTTATATTATAAGTGTCTTAATAGTCAGTGACATTAAAAATCATCTGCATATTAAAATACATTTTTGTTAGAAAGAAGTGTTCGATATCTGGCATAAATGTAAAAATTTACATAACGGAAAACGCCTAATAACAATTAAAAAGAGTGACGCTATAAAAAAGCATTAATGGCACATTTAATACAAGAGAATAAACACATAAATACCAATTAAAATACTTAATGAAAATGTATTACATCTAACCATAGCTGAAAGATATTCAGTGAACACAATGTGAAATGTTTTTTTAGACGCTTTACTTTCAACACCTGATGGCCTGTCAGCAATGTGAAATGAACCTATTGTGCAAAATCTTAAGAGTGAAAGTACTGTCAGTTAGTACGTTGTAAACTTCTCATCATCCAGCAAAAACCTGCATAACTTCACTCTCGTAAATAATATTCAAGCCTCTAAGTCTCATATTCAGAGATACTCCAACATAACAGTTGGCCTTCTAGGTCACCAGACATAAAATCCAGTTGTCTACTGGTTATGGGGTTATCTAAAAGAAAAGGCACTTTTTAATAGACCTATTACACGTGAGGAACTGGGAGAGTCAATATCGGATGTCAATGAAAACATCCCTAGGAATGTGCTTACTAATGCCGTTAATAGCATAGAAGAAATACTATTTCTTATTGAACAACACGGTGGTGGTCATATTTAATTTTTTGGTGGTTTAATAAAATCCCATTTATTTACGAATAAATTGGTGTTTTTATTTTTGTGGAATTTAAAAATTTGACAAACTTATTACCTACATTCCAAAACTTATTACCATTTCATAATGAGAACTTACTTTTGAATAACCTTATATTTCTATGTTACCGTATAGTAAATAATTAAATATCAAATATATAAAAACTGTTTATGAATAACTGGATGGAATTTTGAATGAATCGTCGATACAATACGGGTTTAAAAGCTTCTATTACTCACACTGCGATGTTTATCGCAGTGTTGAGGACAACACTAACTACGATAATAAGCAAAGATTTACTGTATCTCTACATTGTTATTGGCTGCAGACACTGGGTCAAAATCTACCACTGTGGTGACTACATAATGGCAAATGTCCAAACACTCTGATATTTCATGTCATTGCTCTCATGCACAAGTTATTTTAGTACGTCATACAGCCTACTGTATTTCGGTCTTCCGGGATGATTCACACGTAACTCCGTATAGTACAATAATTAGTCTCCTTAAAAATTTCTTAAGCGTACCTTCGATGTTGTACGAAACAAACGATAGTGATTCTAATCTCGCTTGAGGAACTGTAGTATCCTTAAATTTGTTGTTTTGGATATAGGCCTACCAACTCATGTTATTGGAATATACAGAGTACCTATCTTGATATTGTAAGTTTGAATGTGATCTCTGGATAAAATTCCAATAGAAGTCATTATGTATGTATGTATGTATGTATGTATGTATGTATGTATGTATGTATGTATGTATGTATATGTGTGTATGTATAGCTATATATATTGTATGCACGTATGACGTGTGTTAGTCATGAAGATGAAGTTTCTCTTTTTATCGTTTCCCTCGATGGTCCAGCGGTTACCATGTTATCCGTTTTATCCGAGATTTCTGAATTCAAACCCGGCCGGAGGCGATGGATTTTTAAGGACGATAAAATTCTTAACATGATCTCCTTTCTCTGCCCACGATGTGAATCGAATCTCGGTCTCCTTGGCTGGCAAGCGTACACACTATCCTATCCACACAGCAGCGACGGGGGAGATAACGACATTGTACACCTACTATAGCGCTTAGAAACTGCAATTTATCTATATTTTTCCGAACTTTTCAGATGTTCTCTTTACACAATTCATGACTCGCAGTCATTATGTCGTTGGAATAGTCGTTACTTTATACAAGTCCAAAATTTCTTCCTTTCGTACTTCTTAGATTGAACCCATTTTCATGTGCCTAAGAAATATCTAAATTTATTAATTTGTTTAACGATATCTTTCTTTCGCTAACAGCAGGCTTCTAACTCTAAATTGTTAAATCTATTTTCTCGATTTAAAATGCGATGATTAATATGTATTTTTACTTTGAACGGTTTGTTACCTATAAATGACATAATTTTACTTTTCATTTGTAAATTGTCGAAATTTCTCGGGCTAGTAAGCCAATATTCCACTCCTTTCTTCAGAACAGCATGCAGGTTCATTGCTCATACACAGGAAAGGTTTTTTTGTGTGTGTATGAAAATTTTTCAAATTTTTCGTGAAAAATAAAATATCGTTTTATAGTTAAAATGTAACAATAATTTGGCGATTATTTTTATAATGTAATATTAGTCTATATGCCTATATGCAAACACAATCTTAAGGGATTGTATTTGCAACATTAATGGTGAAATAAAGCTGTTAATAATAATAATAATAATAATAATAATAATAATAATAATAATAATAATAATAATAATAATAATAATAACAACAACAACAACAATAATAATAATAATAATAATAATAATAATAATAATAATAATAATAATAATAATTTGTACCCTTTGTAATTGAAGAGTCCACGGCAAGAATAATGGATGTCATTTGGAATACATTTTGCAGGAGAAGCAATTGAAAGTTTGAAATGCTTAGCGCTCAAAGCTTAACTGTGATTTTCCGATCATTACTGGACAATGACTATCAGTGGTAATGCCATATAACTCTCTATGTACATTCTATATGTCTTAAGCTATGCATTGACAGTCTTGGTTCATTTTCGACAAGAAAGTGACATCCATCATTCTTGCAGCGGACTCTTCAATTGTAAATCAGCTTTATTGTTTTTTAATTAAGTTCCTTACAAAAGTCCAGTCATCAATGATCCTTCAGACCAGCGATCGTGACCACAGCGCACTCTTGGGCTAGCGTCTCTTACCCGCGGTGCATATTCCGGTACACTCCTTACCGGTTACCCGTTTCAGCGAGTGCTGACGACCACTGCTTTAAACCATTAAAGGGAATAATAGAATTCCCAAATAACTTGACTCTCCACTCCTTTGCCGTTAATATCTTCAAAATTAATATACTATATTCATTGAAAATAATTTAAAAACAAATGTCCTTTTTCCGTTCTTATCTCAAAAACGAATTGTTTCGTAGAAATAGCCAATATGCGCGAAAATTCGTGACAGATTTATTGTCAGAAATTAATCGCATTTACGATAAAACTTGCATATACTTCCTGGGACATGTCAGTCACAGTTCGTGTTTATCGTTGATAATAAAAAAAAACCTGGCCCTGCTCATATAGTAAAGCCAGAGTAGGATAGCCCACAAAGTCATATGGTTGCAGAAACAGTCGTGCGAATATAAGAAATTGTTCTATGTGGATTTATAACAGTCTATAATGTGCAATGTAGGCCTATTTAAAAACGACTCACCTCTTCCGGAAAAATAATGTCAATTGTCCATACCTAGAGGAATTGTTTTCCTGTAAATTCGCATCCCGTAGATTTAACATTAAGACAGCGGTCATGTTTCGAATATTCTGCTGAGCAGATTGATATCTGTTTGTTGTCTGTGATATCGTTGTTTAATGGGCGTCGATATGGTACAGATTACTTATCGCGGAGTTTCACATATGTTCGTATAATATAAGATCGATAAAAAAATTCTAGATTTGAACTAACCACGGCTGTTCAGGAAGCCAAACAACCAAAGCAAGATGAAATTTACATTTTTCCAGCATATACAGTACAATTCAGCAAGTAAAGAGATAGATTTGGAAGTAAATCCCGAAAAGACAAAGTATATGATTATGACTCGTGACCAGAATATTGTACGAAATGGAAATATAAAAATTGGAAATTTATCTTTTGAAGAGGTGGAGAAGTTCAAATATCTTGGAGAAACAGTAACAAATATAAATGATACTCGAGAGGAAATTAAACACAGAATAAATATGGGAAATGCGTGTTATTATTTGGTTGAGAAGCTTTTATCATCCAGTCTGCTGTCAAAAAATCTGAAAGTTAGAATTTATAAAACAGTTATATTACCGGTTGTTCTTTATGGTTGTGAAACTTGGACTCTCACTTTGAGAGAGGAACATAGGTTAAGGGTGTTTGAGAATAAGGTGCTTAGGAAAATATTTGGGGCTAAGAGGGATGAAGTTACAGGAGAATGGAGAAAGTTACACAACACAGAACTGCACGCATTGTATTCTTCACCTGACATAATTAGGAACATTAAATCCAGACGTTTGAGACGGGCAGGGCATGTAGCACGTATGTGCGAATCCAGTAATGCATATATAGAGTGTTAGTTGGGAGGCCGGAAGAAAAAAGACCTTTGGGGGGCCGAGACATAGATGGGAGGATAATATTAAAATTGATTTGAGGGAGGTGGGATATGATGATAGAGACTGGATTAATCTTGCTCAGGATAGGGACCAATGGCGGCCTTATGTGAGGGCGGCAATGAACCTCCGGGTTCCTTAAAAGCTAGTAAGTAAGTAGGCCTATACAGTACATTTCATAAAAAGAAAGTATTTGCATGCATAAAATAGGAATATTCAAATAAATATTTTTTAAAATATGAAACAAAAATATTATTATTATTATTATTATTATTATTATTATTATTATTATTACTTTCATATGATAAATTAGTAGCTGAATCGTTTCTTTTCAGTAGAGAATTTGCAAACACAGGAACTACCGCTCATGAGCGAAAGTTTCCCCACATACAGATTTGTTCATTTTTACAACTAACAATTAAATTCGTGTGATTGAATAGGTTTTAAGGGTGTAAAAGACCAACGTAAAGAATAAAACATATTTAGTTAATGTCAAAATTGTAACATAAAATTAATTCTTCAACCTTGTTTACTTCGGTACATCCAGCTTGGGTGTCAGCCAAAAAAAGAAAAAAAACATACAGAGTGGCAAACTGCTGTTGACAAAATAATATTCAAGATAGGTATGACATATCTCTTGACAATAGTAATTGTGTCACGCAGTGACACGAGACCCATTTTCCATCAACATAAAAAAAAACTTGTGTTGATGTGTGTAGATACTTTTTAATCATCTGTGAAGAATGGAGCAAGGCTATCGCTTGAAACAACACAGAGAGAAGAGAACAAGAGACGTACATCCAGTTCCAATAATGGACAAGTTCAGTATCTAGTAGATACTTCCTAGCGAAGAATGAAACACCGCGTTTACTTTCTTAGAGACGGATACGAAAATATGATAAGTCGATAATCCGAAGAGTCACTGGAACGTCATAAGTAACGCCAAAAAGGCATCACTCGTGAGGCAACTAAGACAGGAGACATTGGGGTAGGGTGGCCAGTTCTTTTCTCCCTCCATTGCATATATCGCTGACTAGTAACATAGTTCACTAATCAGACTTGAGATGTATGCAACAGTTGTTCTTCCTCTGAAACATATCGTCAAGTGAGATGTACTGCCTGATAATAAATGTACAGTACATATCAGTCAGAATCTCAATGAGAGGTACGAGTAAAAGGAAATTAAAATGGCTTATTATGGCATGAAACTGAAACTTCACTTTCCATGTGTATTAGCAAAACAATATCCAAAGTGAATATTTCGTAGCACATCTTAAAAATTAAATATTACATTCTGTAATGCAGTGGTCGTCAGCACTCGCTGAAATGTGCAAAGGGTAAGCGGTGCCTTCCCGTATGCACCGTCGTGCAGCAGGAAGAGGTAGAGAACATACCGCTAGCAGCTACGAGGTCACCATGGTGCACTGTGTTTTCCGCGGGAAAGGGACGCTAGCCCCAGAGTGCTCTGTGCTGACGATCCCTGCTGTAATGAATAAGCCCCATGATTTTTAGGATCCTGTGAGCCCGAATTACGTTTCTTCGAAGTGTGCTTTATTATTTTACTGATTTTTAAATTCTACTTAGGATTTTAAATCATAGTAAAGAAAAAAGAATTTGCAGAATATATTTAACGCACTGTGTTAATGTACCAAATTTCAAGAAAGAAAGAAAGAAAGAGAGAGAGAGAGAAAAGAAAGAAAGAAAGAAAGAAAGAAAGAAAGAAAGAATGAAAGAAAGAAAGATCTATAAAACATTAATTAATTAATAAAACAGTCTCTCACCTTTTACAATGAAATTAAATCACTTTTATGTATACGTCTTTGTTTCTTATTTTCTTTCCTTCTTTATTTATTTCTTTCTATCAGTTTTTTTTTCTTCGTCTGTTTTACCTCCTCCTTTCATACAGACTTAAAAGTCAGAGCGTTTTAGTTAAAAGGGTATAATTTAAACCAACACTTAACATATTCACATTGCGGATCTTCCTGACCGTGTGGTTAGCACAATGCAGGGAAATTTCGAAACATTATAGGACAAATACAAGACGAGGAACAAACATACCGTTGCGTGGAATGAAGAAAAATCTCATTCACCTCGAGAATCGAACGACGACGGACCACTTGATTAGGATTGGCGCGCTATTCACTGAAGCACTGTGGCGGACTCGTTATAAGTGGTTTACTAGTAGAGCTGGAGACGGAGCGAGTAGAACTGTTGAGTTAGTCGGTTCTATCGGTTTATGTGCTTGGCAGCGGAGCACCGAAGTTACTCGGTTAGCCGTAGCCGTTACCGGTCAGTTCAAACGTTCAAACAGAGTTCACGTGTTTTATTTAATTCTAGCAGACAACAACGTAGGTATATACTGTTGTATTTAAATATTTTCTGCTGCAGGACAAATTATTTCCTTATCCCCAAGGCGGGCTGAAAGGCCTCTAGTTCATCCTATTATATGACCTGTCATGTGGGCCTAATAAACACTGACAGTCTGAACATATTACTGTACATAATAATAATAATAATAATAATAATAATAATAATAATAATAATAATAATAATAATAATAATAATTATTATTATTATTATTATTATTATTATTATTATTATTATTATTATTATTTAATTATTATTATTACTACTATTAAAGTCCAGGATAACAGAGAAAGTATGGAATTCAACGGGTTACATCAGCTTCTTGTTTATGCGGATGACGTGACTATATCAGGAGAAAATCCACAAAAAAATTAGGGAAAACTCGGGAATTTTACTTTAGGATAGTAGTTAAGTATAACATTTGGGTTGCATTCAAAAAGTATTGATTATTCAATCTATCTTAAATAAGAAGCAATTAATTGCAATCAGTTGCGACCTGATATTGCACAAAACCTTTGATGTTTTAGGTAATAGTTTAATTCTGTTAAATGTAATAAAGTTAACTTGAAGCAAGTAAAGAGATAGGTGTGAAAGTACATTCCGAAAAGACAAAGTATATGATTATGTCTCGCGACCAGAATATTGTACAAAATGGAAATATAAAAGTTGGAAATTTATCCTTTGAAGAGATGGAAAAATTCAAATATCTTGGAGCAACAGTAACAAATATAAATGACACTCGGGAGGAAATTAAACGCAGAATGAATATGGGAAATGCGTTTTATCATTCGATTGAGAAGCTTTTATCATCCAGTCTGCTCTCAGAAAAGCTGAAAGTTAGAATTATAAAACAATTTTATATTACCGGTTCTTCTATATGGTTGTAAAACTTGGACTCTCACTTTGAGAGAGGAACAGAGGTTAAGGGTATTCGAGAATAAGGTGCTTAGGAAAATATTTGGGACTAAGAGGGATGAAGTTACAGGAGAATGGAGAAAGTTACATAACGCAGAACTGCATACATTTTATTCTTCACCTGACATAATTAGGAAGTTTAAATCCAGACGTTTGAGATAGGCAGGGCATGTAGCGCGTAAGGGCGAATCCAGAAATGCATGTAGAGTGTTAATTGAGAGGCCGGAGGAAATAAGACCTTTGGGGAGGCCGAGACGTAAATGGGAGGATAGTATTGAAATGTATTTGAGGGAGGTGGGATATGATCATAGAGACTGGAATAACCTTGCTCAGGATAGGGACCGATGGCGGGTTTATGTGAAGGCGGCAATGAACCTCCGGGTTCCTTAAAAGCCATAAGTATTGTTATTATTATTATTATTATTATTATTATTATTATTATTATTATTACTATTATTATTATCATCATCATCATTATCATCATATTAGAGTGTTTGAATAATATTAAAATATGTTTAAAAAGGAAGTGCATTATATTTTTCTTCTATTTGTGTTTATTGGATTTGTGTTACCTCATCAGTCATCATTTTATTTGTATTTATTTCTGCGAATTATGTTACCTAATTACTTTAATATATCAATAATATTACTCTTCACCAAAGAGAACATGGTTGTATTGAAGGCTAGTAATGTTATAAAATTAATAAACATTATGTTCTTCAGTTTAAGATTCACGTTTTATTGATTATTTTATCCACTTTCAGTAATAGTAAATAATTATGTGTGTTTTTTAAGTGTTTTTTGGGCAGTGCTTCATGGAGCCCGTTTCTTTCTATCTTCTTTTTTACTTAGCTGCAGCGTTTAACGTTTACCTCACATGTTAATTTATTAGCTGTTAGTATTATAAATTATTTTATCAATTTTATTTAGTCTGTCATATATAACAACACTGAAAGTTAAATAAGCCTTGCTTACAAAATAACTCCGCAAATAGTTGTAATCACGCAAATGAAATTTGCAACCGCCATTTTGCAATGAAGAGAAGCACTTTTTTTCTCGTCAATTGGCAAAGCGAAAGCACTTTATTACAACGCTTTTAAAACACGCTTGGTTTCACTTTCAAAGTACGTTCTAAAATCGACTCAGTCTATCTAAATTTTAAACCTTCCGCCACAAATTTGTACTCGGTTCAACCGACTAATGACGTCACAGTAACTGTTCAGAACCGAACAGCTCCGTCCCCAGCCCTATTTACTAGCACGACGGCCCCAATCAGGATGGATAATAGTCTCTGACGTCGACCCATTTGCACCCTACTTGCGATGGTTTTTCCAAATTCGACTGGGGGTGGGAGGGAGGCGTCATTGGATGGCATTCGTGGATCAGACCTTGACAGGCGTGTAATCGTGTCTCAGGGGATAAGAGGCATCACAAAGCTCCAAGTCCTCATAATCTGTATCAGCATTGG
The DNA here is from genome assembly GCF_040183065.1 of Periplaneta americana. Lineage (NCBI taxonomy): Eukaryota > Metazoa > Arthropoda > Insecta > Blattodea > Blattidae > Periplaneta > Periplaneta americana. The sequence goes on along the minus strand of NC_091125.1, from coordinate 43,994,792 downwards.
AATCCCGTTCTACCTCAAGACTTCTTCGAATGGTTAATGATGAAGAGGAAAATATGTAGTTGGAAAAATACAGTCCACGAACTCGGCGTCGCTTAACGATATAATCACTAATCCCCTACGGCCTAAAACTGCATTAGTAAGCGTTTAATAATTTTGAACTTTACAACTTTCAACAGAAAGGATAAACATTAAACGAAACCACACATTTAATGAAGTTCATGACTGCTTTACTATGGTCAGTATTATTGTTGTTGTAGAGCATAATTTTCCTACAAACCATTCATAAGAAGCACTTTAATTACATGTATATAAATGATGCAGCTATATGAATATAGTAAATAGTGGCCGAATTTTGAAGTGAAACCAACCAAAGACGGTCTCTGACGTTACTGAGCATGTAACTAATTATAAAACATACGTAGGCTTACGTCATGAAAAGAGCCAACCTTCTCTACTTATTCAGTTCTATCTATATTGCAAATATATGGTGCTATCAAATAGCTATAAACTTCTGTTTTTCTGTTAAATATTTGCATGTGTTATTTATTTTCTGCTTGCCAGCATAAGCTTATTGAAAAAGTATAATTTGAATAGCGAATGATATAATAGACAGTTTTTAATACAGAATTCGGGTGAAAACATGATTACATAAAAATGAGCAGCTCAGAGGAAACTTACCGATGATAAATGCCAGAGGATAAACACCGGCCGTTCCAAGGGCATTGATGAATACGAAGACCTGGAAAGTGATGTAATCTGGTGACACAGCTTGGGCAATCCCAGTCACTGACATCAGCAGGATGCAGAACACGAACACAAGCTTCCTGCCGAATCTGTAGAAAAGCAATAAAAATTTATTTTTCTTTCTTTTTATATATATTCTTGTAATTTTATTTGTACTTTCTTATTATGCAAAATACAAAGAGAAAGTTCCGTGATGCTGCAAAAACCCATTTCGAGAATTTTACGGAAATGCATGTTTTCAGTGTCAATGAGCACCGCGTGGATTTGGCATCGCGTCCGGATCTTCTGTGTACAGCGATTTATCCAAAACTATCGCCCGGATTGTGATTATATTCGTACCTACGAATCCGGAAATGACGTACATTAAATATAATACTTTTAATAACTAACATTTAGGGATCTATACAAAATAAATAACACAATGACAATTCACCTCGAAAAATATCAAACTATTTTTGTGATGTTTGTATTAGATCTATGTAGCCTAAATAAATTGAAGAATGAACCGGTTATATTAGTATGGACACATACGATAGTGTCACATTCTGAACACGTAACTCACAAATTTATTTACTCCCTGTGAAGGGATGAAGAATGTACACTTTCATACAAACTTAAAACGTACAGATAATAGAAAGGATTATCCTGCATATTTGAGGCAACTGACATTCAATTCAACATCATTTTAACATAATAAACAAAAATCTTCACAAATGGTAGTAAAAATAATTAATGATGTAAGCTTAGAGATAAAGTGTGTTACGTACGGCGCTAGGCTGAGAACACGTGCATCAGACATGCTTACATGACTGGCGTAAAGTGTGTTTATCGATTAGCAACATTCCGCGATTTTTTACTCAAATAACTATGATTAATAATACAGAGTGATCCGTTTGGGTATGGATAAAATAAAAACAGCGTAAAGCATTTATTACTGAACTTTATTTGCTGAAACTTTGTGCATACAACACTGAAAGATTGGATATTCCTCAGAACTCAACATGACCCCCCTTTGCGCACCCTGCACAACTCATAACGGTGATGCAATTCAGCCCATGTCCGTTGTAACATAAGAGGGGTGATTTGTTGAAAAAGCTTGAGTAATTTTTACTTTCATATCATCAGTGTTCCTTGGTTTCTGTGAATAGACAATGTCTTTAACAAAACCCTACAGGAAGAAGTCAGGAGGAGTTAGATCTGGGGAGTTTGGGGACCAAGCCAAGAGATTTCGCCTGCGACCTCCTCCATGTATTTTTTTTAACACAGAACCTGTTTCTACAAATGTTCGATACCACAACATTATGGAAACGTATTTAGGTACATTACGCACACCATACTCACGTCGTAATTCCCTTTTGTACTCTTTTAACACTCTCAAATTTAGCATACCAAAGAACACAATGTGCCCGCTGTTGATTTGTAGTAGCCATTTTAATCATCTACGATTTTCATTTGTCCTTTCAGATTATGCATTGTTGATTGTCACATATGGAAACTCCCATCTTTTAATCATAATATAACCACCAAGAAATTTTTTCTACTATCATAATAGCTTTATAATAATAAATTAATATTCACAACCAAACGGATCACACTGTAGCATACACATGATTTAGAGTCATTTAGAGAGATGATTATTATACAGAGTGGAAATGAAATAACCTTGCAGATTGAAAAAGACGATAGGGTACACGTAAATGAATATAAAACCTATATTACGTTTTGTGATTAAATGCACGATTAATTAGAAAATTAAGTTTGAAGTTTCAGCAGTCCGGCAACATAGTCGCTTCTCGTATACAGATGTAAGAATTCAACGATCTCGGTGAGTCTCCGTACGTAAGGTGCCAAGACGTTGCCACGTGTTCGTTTCGTGCAAGGTTTTTTAAATTAAATTTACACGAAACCCGTGCAAGCAAATGAAATACGCCAGATGTATAAATTATTCTTTATTATATTTCCTATCGATATGGGCAAAAATCACGATCCTATTCGCAATAGTTATCGAATAAGAGATTGTTAAACATTCGAGAAAAAACATTTTGGGAAAAACGCCAATGACGTTATAAGTTGACTGGGCAATAAGTGCCTTACCCCTTGAAGTCGGTGCCTAAGCCTAGGGTGTGCATAACAATTTCATCTTCATCAAAATATGTTACGAATGCAGCCGCATATTACTTTGAACAACTCTTATAACACATGTTAGTACTCATTATACAGAGTGGAAGTGAAATAGCCTTGCAGATTTCCAGAGCGAATAGCTCATGTTGTAACAAAAACTAAAAAACTATATATATATATATTTATATATTTATATATTTTAATAGAGGAGTCTCGCTTCTAATAATTCGAAGAGAGGTTTCTCATATTAAACAAAATAATTTATTTCAAAGATGAACCAGGACAAAAGTCAAAAACGGTTATTTCAAATCCACAGAGGCCAGCTGTCGCAATGAACATTTTAGTGACGCAACTCACAATGCTCTCTCCCTTTCTTTCCTTCTGCATTTGAGATCGGTGAATTCCCACACATGATGCAACAGCGTTGTATATGAAAACAACTGAAACACAAAAGTCGATGTTGCCAACCGTTCTTCCAAAATTTCACTCTATCACCAACCAATTAAATTAAACATATAATATGTTCGTATAATTAATTCAGTTTTGGCAACCTTTCCTTGTGATGATCGTCGTCGCGGGTGTGTGCTCGAGAAGTAATCACTGTCATCAATTATTGCTGTGTAACTATTGATAATGCATAAATTCTGAATCAAGAAAATTGTCCAAAATAAAACTGCAATGAACGAGAACAGAATAATAAATTCGGTTGTAGTAGAGCCAGTGAAATTAATTGTTCATGTTCATCGTCTATGCAAGGGTGAACGAAGCAGTGAAAGGGAAAGGTAGTGGGAGTCGCAGTTTTCAGTCATCTTGGGTTAAACAATTTACATGGTTAGGCCTATTGTATGAAATATCAGACGATTTTATGTCCTGTAAAATATATAAGTTAAGTATATATTATTATGATGTACCGAAGTACATATGATATTTCCGTGCAGATATTCTGCGTCATCATATGATGAAAGATGAGTGGAACGGAGAAAAATTCTCTCCCGCACCGGGATTTGAACCCGGGTTTTCAGCTCTACGTGCTGACGCTCTATCCACTAGGCCAGACTGGATTCCCATCCCGATGTCGGATCGAATCCTCTCAGTTTAAGTTCCACCTCTTCGGTTCCCTCTAGTGGCCTACCCTCATGACGCAGTGCCTATGCAGGAATAACCCTGAAATTACAGATGCACTCAAAGAAGCGAAATTTCAAGCATCTCGGAAATAAGCAAAACTTTTACGTATAGCAATTTCATCAAAAGCTGTTGGGAATGTGTGAATACAGATGGGTACAACTTTGAACAACTCCATAACAATGTATGACTTGAGGCTTTCCCGGCGTTTGATATAGAATAACTCTTCTCGGGTTCTCAGCCAGATGAGTTGGAGATTAGCTTCCAAGCTTTCGACGGCTAGCTCTGCCATCTTCTTCAGGACGTCCCTGAAGAAGATGGCAGAGCTAGCCGTCGAAAGCTTGGAAGCTAATCTCCAACTCACCTGGCTGAGAACCCGAGAAGAGTTATTCTAACTCCACAACAATTTACTTACTTACTTACTTACAAATGGCTTTTAAGGAACCTGAAGGTTCATTGCCGCCCTCACATAAGCCCGCCATTGGTCCCTATCCTCTGCAAGATTAATACATTCCCTACCATCATATACCACCTCCCTCAAATCTATTTTAATATTATCCTACCACCTACGTCTCAGCCTCCCCAAAGGTCTATTTCCCTCCGGCCTCCCAACTAACACTCTATATGCATTTCTGGATTCGCCCATACGTGCTACATGCCCTGCATCATCTCAAACGTCTAGATTTAATGTTCCTATTACAGATATAAATCGATAATGACGTAGTTTACGCCGACCATGAAATCATGTCTAATGCGCGTGTTCCCGGCCAACAGCCAACTGTGGATACCTGAAGCTACTGTGTTAGGGGGTAAAATACAACAAGAAAAATCAAATTGAGAATCAATGCCCACAACTACGTATAGTCTATAGAGCTAGATTAGAGGAGAAAGTGGTAATACAGAACAATGCTGATTTAATTTGAGACCCCCATGTATTCGGTTATATTAAAGTTAAACCATCTACCGATACTACAGGCTCGTGTCAGTAGATTTACTGGCATGTAAAATAACTCTTGCGGACAATATTCCGGCACACCGGCGACGCTGATATAACCTCGGCAGTTGCGAGCGTCGTTAAAGAAAATATAATTTAATTTAAATCTAGCGATACTTTCTCAACACGTCTGACTTATATCCCAGTATTTTTCGGCGCCAGTAGTACAGATTGCGTAGTTGAAAAGTGGTGTATGATGTGAGCTTCTTTCTATTTTCCATCTCTTAAAACTGCAAATATAGTGTTATTATGAGAGGTAATATTATACGAGATTTTCATTTTGTGAAACGCTCGTTGGAAGAGGGGAGAGTGGGTTTTGCCTCTTTTCATCAGCTGCGACGATCTGTTATGATCGTGTCCTCTGTGTTTACAAACAAGGGTTATGTCTGCCGAGTATTCAGTGGTGGCTTGAATGCACTATGATATTCTTTAACGAAATTTAAAATAATTATCTCAATATGAACGCTGAACATTGTATATTTCGTGCCGGTTGTACTTCACATTTCTCTTAGTGACTTTTCTGGCAACTCTTATTTTTAACAAGTTTATCTATATTTGGCATAAATGATGGCGTACAAAGTCTTAGAAGATATACCAAGTGATCGTCGCGTATTCTTCTTCGATACTGGCTTTTAATGTAATTCATTTTAGAAAAGGTTTGCTCGCAAATGTATGTAGATCCGAAGATTGTCGTTACATTTGTTGCAAACACACACAACCGTGGAAATCTATCATAGGGTAGTGATTTAAATAGTTCCCAGCCTTCTTTGTTAGAATATTTAATTGTAGTAGAATTCTGTGAAAAACTGATTGAGGTAGAAACAAATAGTAAGAATAAAAACATTCGAGAATTATATAAGGGTATAAAGGAATTTAAGAACGGATATCAGCCAAGGGAAAACGTGATCAAGGATGAGAATGGTGACTTGCTTGCAGACTCTCCATCAATCCTAAACAGATGTGGAACATTAAATGGGCATGTAGCACGTATGGGCGAATCCAGAAATGCATATAGAGTGTTAGTTTGGAGACCGGAGGGAAAAAGACCTTTAGGGAGGCCGAGACGTAGATGCGAGGATAATATTAAAATGGATTTGAGGGAGGTGGGATATGATGATAGATACTGGATTAATCTTGCACAGGATAGGGATCGATGGCGGGCTTATGTGAGGGCGGCAATGAACCTTCGGGTTCCTTAAAAGCCATTTGTAAGTAAGTAGAATTCTGTAATTCAATAGTTTTAATTAGAGATTATATGGAGCCTCATAGCATATTTAGAACAATGAGACACTTTACTTGTCGTTCTCTTAGACATAAAAATATTGCAATTCCCATGATTCGTGAAATAAAGATCTGGACTCTCTGGATCGGCCATTGAAATACAATAACTCACAAGGCCGCCGCCACTGCGAATGAACTAATGTAAAAGTCATACTAAGGGACGGGCAGCTGGCAAGTCCTTTCTCAAGTCAAGAAGGTGGTGGTGCTCATAGCTCAAATGCCACTAACACGTAGGCCTACGAGTTACGGTTGAACTTGGCTGGGCTAGAGCCATCAAGCCATTAATGAGAGACATAACAAAATAATGAAAATATTAATTTTATTGTAAACATAACGAAATTTTAAAAGGTGGAAATTTAATTAAATATATGTATGTTCCGTAAAAGTATATTTATTGCGTGTACTTAATGTTGAGGAAACTGATGTTGATTATTTCTGAATTCACTGATTTAAGTTGTATGTTCCTCAATGATTCGAAGAAACGATTGCGAATCATCAGCGACAAGATAAAGTGACAATATGAAATCAACAATATCGGCGATTATAGATGGCTGTAATTGGTTAAAATTCAACATATTCTTACAACACACGCGTCAAATTGTACACGAGTTAATAGTCGCAATAACACATCATTAGTGTTTTTGTTACAGTTACACAATAATTACGTAATTTTAAATGTATAAGTTGGGCTTCAAAGTGAAGCAATTATAATTATTAAAGTGTTTCGTGTTACACGCAATTTCAGAGTTTAGATTCCAACATGTCACGGTTCATAATATGATATCCACATTTTGGCGAGTTTTCATATGACACACAGTTTTTGAGTCATTATAGTCAGTAAATGTAACACTATTTATTCCGAAAAGAAAGCGTCATGATTTCATTTCATATTATAAAGAAGATTCTGAAAATTAAATTTAAATCTTTGATGATAATCATTATAATGGATAAGTTATTCATACAAGAGTTTATTTTTGATGATAAAATCTATTTTGTTTACCTTTAGAGATTCTGTGAATAAAAGTAATCGAATAATGAGAAAATTTTATGATTAGAGTTACGATTCAAGCAATTCAGAATGCTAGAGAGAAGAAAACAGTGCTGAAAAAAATCAGCAAAAATTTTCTACGCTGAAAACAACTTTACATGTTGCTCGGGGTACAGTATATCGCTCCTCAATTTATGTTGAGAAAATGTTAAGATTAAAACAACTCCATTCAGCAGCAATGAAACAAAAGTTAGTGGACAGCAAGTCTTGTGGTTTGATTCAGAGAGACATTATGACACGTGCTTAAGGAACTAATGTTGTGAAATGGCATTGAATTTAAACTATTTCTAAAATGAATAGGCAAATATGGTTTGACCATCTCGTGAGAAAGAATAAAAACTAGATTTCACTCAGAAAACCAGCAAGGATTTCATATTCTGGAAAATAATTATGCGAAAATTTCATACTCATAAAGTTGATGAGACTGGGCTATACCGAATAAGATTCCCAAGGTAGTGAGGTTGAAAAAACCGGTAGTTAGGTTCAATAAAGTAAATATATGTGTATTTCAGTTTCTTCGAGAGTATCAAATTACCAAAATGGTTTAACATAATCATTTTGTACTTCTTACAAAAAGTTCCCGAAAGACCTCTTGACAGAAGTTGTAAACAGGACGTCATTTTTATAGAGTACGTCAGGTATATATAAGAAATAGCACGCGGATAACTTTCGATACTTTCGCGTGATACCTGGCTGCAGTATATATGTTGTACAAATAGGAGCGACCAAAAGACAAAGGTGAACGGAATTAACATTATGAAATCAAGATGTAATAACTTTTAATACTTTTGTTTACACATTTTTTATAAATGCAATACAATTATTTCACAGCAGATGTTATATAGGCCTATGTACGATTTTCAATAACTAACAAAATGTTTCTTGCACATTACAATGCGGAATGAGTAACTTAAAAATAACTGCGTTCACGTATACAACTATCGAAACTGCTGGAGTATTACATCATTTTTGTCATAATAGCAATATTGTTATGCGAAAATAAACTTTTCAAGACAAAATTTCGCCAGAATCTCTTTTCGATTTACGCCTCATACCAGCCTTATTACGTGTCTTACTTGCTTACTTTTGGCTTTTAAGGAACCCGGAGGTTCATTGTCGCCCTCACATAAGCCCGCCATCGGTCCCTATCCTGAGCAAGATTAATCCAGTCCCTATCATCATATCCCACCTCTCTCAAATCCATTTTAATATTATCCTCCCATCTACGTCTCGGCCTCCCCAAAGGTACGGCCACCCAACTAACACTCTATATGCATTTCTTGATTCGCCCATAAGTGCTACATGTCCTGCCCATTTCAAATGTCTGGATTTAATGTTCCTAATTATGTCAGGTGAAGAATACAATGTGTGCAGTTCTGTGTTGTGTAACTTTCTCCATTCTCCTGCAACTTCATCCCTCTTAGCCCCAAATATTTTCCTAAGCACCTTATTCTCAAACACCCTTAATCTCTGTTCCTCTCTCACAGTGAGAGTCCAAGTTTCACAACCATATAGAACAACCGGTAATATAACTGTTTTATAAATTCTAACTTTCAGATTTTTTGACAGCAGACTAGATGACAAAAGCTTCTCAACTGAATAATAACACGCATTTCTCATATTTATTCTGCGTTTAATTTGTTCCCGAATGCCATTTCTATTTGTTACGTTGCTCTAAGATATTTGAATTTTTCCACCTCTTCGAAGGATAAATCTCCAATTTTTATAGTTCCATTTCGTAGAATATTCTGGTCACGAGGCATAATCATATACTTTGTCTTTTCGGGATTTACTTCCAAACCTATTGCTTTATTCGCTTCAAGTAGAATTTCCGTGTTTTCCCTAATCGTCTGTGGATTTTCTCCTAACATATTCACGTCATCTGCATAGACAATAAGCTGATGTAACCCGTTCAATTCCAGACCCTCACTGTTATCCTGAACTTTCCTAATGGCATATTCTAGAACTAAGTTAAAAAGCAAAGGTGATTGTGCATCTCCTTGCTTTAGCCCGCACTGAATTGGAAAAGCATCAGATAGAAACTGGCCTATACGGACTCTGCTGTAAGTTTCACTAAGACACATTTTAATTAATCGAACTAGTTTCTTGGGAATACCAAATTCATTGAGAATATTATATAAAACCTTATTACGTCTCGCATGATGTTATTTAAAGAAGCAAATCTACTAAGAACAGGGCGCTTATAATGATCGAATAGATTGGCCCTTAATTTTGGCTTTGTTAGGTTCATGAAAATCTACCAGTACCTATGTGCTGCTGAAAATCATAATATACTAATTTTCGCTGCAAATTTATGAATCTTCGGACACAGTTCATAGTTTAAGGAATTGCACAAGCTAAACAAGTTCTTGTCATTATGTGTACATTTCAGCACTGCAGTATGTGAAACATCAATTACTTATCAAGCGCATTATTTTCGGATCAACTGACTCGTAATAAGAAAATATGTCCAAAAACTTGGAGAAATTTCCTGCTCATACAGTAAAATAACATTTTCGATTTCACGAGTGCTGAGGATGTATATTTCTGTGAAAATTTCGATACTGATTGTTTGCAATACCACAATATTTATAGTTACACTTCATATAATAAAAAGTAACATAGTAATGCAGTTCCGTATTAAAACCTTTTCTACTTACATCCAACAGTGTTCTGAAAGAAATTTCAATAGATTTATTCAAAACATTTGGATATTCGTTAACTGCAGCAGAAATATATCATCAATCTAATTATCAAAATATTCAGGATATAATGGGCGTAAGCATGCTTATTGCACCAACTTCATACATATTACCAATAAATGGAAACATGCACTTTCAATAGAAATTCTATAATGTAGGCATTTATAAACAAGTTGGAAAGAGAAGATTCAAACTAAAAATCATGAGTTACATGGTTGAAGTTTTTTCGGGTTTTCCCTCAACCCATTAAGACAAATGCTAGGTAACTTTCGGCGCTGGGCCCTGGCCTCATTTCGCTGGCATTATCACCTTCATTTCACTTAGACGCTAGATAACCATCGTAGTTGATAGAACAACGTAAAATAAACCAATTAAAATAATTTGTAATAATGACGAATTAATCTATACTGATATTCCAAATGCAAATGAAAAAAATCAATAAAACGAAAGTCGCAAAAATACCAACGTTGAAGCGGAGAATTGCATGCGTCTGGCCTTAAGAAGAACCGGCTATAAACAATTGCAACAAATGGAAAATATGATATAAATTGCATCTGACAAGCGTGTCGCAATACAGTAACATTAGTTCCATCCGAGTTAGAAATCCCCTACAATCTTCGTAAATGTTTCCTGTTCGTTTTAAAGATCAATAAAATGAACTATTATTATTAACAAGTTCAAGGATGAAGTTTACTGCAACAAGGCTAATTACTAAAGGAAACATTTACAAAAAGAAAAACCCTAGCTAGAGGTGAAGATGAAGGTGAAGGTGAAGGCGGTAAAGATATAAAATAGGTAATTAATTATATGTATTTATAATATTCCAAGGATCACATAACTTTTCTTCTTTTCTGAAATGACATGTTTGGATTATAATAATTTTCAATCCGACGAATGTTTCGTGCATTGGTGCAGTCAGGTATCACTGTAAGATGGACATGGAGAGTATTTTTTATATATGGAACATTTATAAGCCTATGATTTTTATTTCTATTTTAGAAAAAGACGCGCGTAATAATAATAATAATAATAATAATAATAATAATAATAATAATAATAATAATAATAATAATATTATTATTATTATTATTATTATTATTATTATTATTAATCACAAACACGACAGGAAATTTCTTCATACAAAAAGAATTTTACTGTACAAATTACTTCGCAAAATTAACATAATCCTATTGAACACATACAGAGAGAGAAAAGATTATATTTATCTATATAATTTCTCCTTCAAACGTTTTGTAACTTCTTGCTCGCAAACATCTTTTAAAATTGACGTAATTGTACCATTGCGGAAATAGAGCAAACAAAATGAAGGACCTATTTTTCTGTAGCAGTTACGGAAACAGAGCAAGATAAACTGTTTTATTTTTCTATAAAATATTACACGTCCCTAAACGACGCAAATGTACTCTCAGGAATCGCTTCTGGCCACATATAACTAACTTAAAAGAGAGTTAAGGGTACGCACACGTTGGAGTGACGATAACCGATAAAAGAAGCAGCGATGCTATATCAGAGAGAATTGAAGCATGCATTGCCATTGAGGTGTGCATATTGGAGTAACGATGAAAGCGAAGATACACGATAAAAGCGACGAAAAAGAAAATTTCCATTTTCTTCACTTTTGTCGTTCATATGATCTCTGATTAAGATAAAATTAATCTGTATAATGACCGGTGGTTATTAATATATCCTAGTATTAATCGATTTCTGATTACTTCGGCATATTAAATTAATTATCATAGATAATGACAAATTGATCAGTTGTGTATTTATTCGTGATACGTTATGTGATCACAAGAACCAATCACATCACAATGAATTTAACTTATACTAGCTTTGGGATGAAAAACGGGTTCAATTTTGTACGTATTTAAGTTATATTAACATTGAACCTAGCAGCTGATATTTTCTATTATCTTCTTTCATTATGTGATGTATAGAATATCATCTACAGATAAATCAAAATGTTCGCTTCCCGCAACCTCGTTGCTCCGATATGAACACTTGATTCTTTGAATAATTTCAAGGGAAAAATTGTTCCGGGGCCGGGCATCGAACCCAGGACCGTTGACTAAACGCGCCAAGGCTCTACCAACTGAGCTACCCAGGAACTCTACCAGACCCCGACTCAATTTCTCCCTTTGTATCCTCAAAGTGGGCTGACAGCCATAGCTGACAACCGTCAAGCAACCAACATTGAGTGCACAAAAACTCTGTGTGACTTGAATTGTGGTTTACCCAGGTCCCGGATTCGATGCCCGGCCCCGGAACAATTTTTCCCTTGAAATTAATAAGATCAGTTTCACAGGGAGCAATAACTGAAAGCTAGATTTGCACTGGATTCTTTGATAATACCAAAGCGTCGCTAGGTCGTTTCTTTTATCATTTATCGTTGCTCCAACGTGTACGTACCCTAAGACCGCAAAGCTATCCAAGATTGTTCTTTTTAAAAGGTTTAGTTCGTTTTCAGACGATGTCTTAAGTTATAGAAGTCTCCTTAGTAGGCCTACACATGGCCGATTATTCATAATACTATAATGTTTTACTATTTCTTCTTAAAAGGTATTCTTTAACAGTAGGCTGTAGTTAAGCTACTATTTGTTGCTTGTGAAATGAATATCACTATAAGCATATAAATCCTAACAGTTTTATCACTTTTAAATACAAAACCTTGTAACAGAATATTATTAGAAGCTACTGAAATAAGTACATGAATAGTTCATTTTTCTCTCTTGTACGAAGGAGGGACCCAAAGGCTTGCATTGCAGCCTGAGGCTTATTGTGCTTACCACTCCTATTTTGCGAATCATTGGGTAGCCGAACGGCAGCGCTCATATGAATAGTTACTTTGATCTGAAATTCTGCAAAATTAATTACAAATTTACACACATCTACGTAAGCCACAGAATATATATAAATGAAGTCAGATAATCTTACTTCGTGGGATTACATAAAATGCCTTTTGTATGCAATGCAAAAACTACAGTTTATCTTATTCAGGAACGTATCCAAATGGAACTGAAACGTGAATCTGATAATGACGAAGTCGGTTATGATGACAATGACGATCATAATTGAAATCTTTCATAACATTATTATTTCGGTAACATTTGCTCTGCTATACTTCAAAAATCATAGTTAGGGTGAAATAAGATTTATGAACTCATAACATTTTAGTAAACATTAAAGCATGTAAGGTATTATCACAGTCTAGTATATACAGTCACGAAGCTCAATGCGTAGGGAATATGCATCCATAGATAGTTGCTAACTACTAGGACCGCTACTATCGCCTCAACACAGACAATGCGAAATAGTACCGGCACAGTCTACTGTTCCTAGTACCCTCACAACTCAAGCTTCGTGACTATATATAATAGACTGTGGTATTATGTAGACGTGTCTACAATGTTGTAAACGTGATCAGAGTTAACTCTTCGTTACTAATGTGCGTAATGTTAATCTCTTAACTAATCAGAACCTAGGCCTATACGCAGAGCTATAGTTGAGCCGGAACGCAGTTCCAGTAAAAATAATGTTATCGTTTCACAGTTCTAGTAGACTATAAATAATACAGAAAATGACTGGTGAAGCAATTATGGGCGCTTCTGACATAGCCGAGGTCCAGCAATTTTTTTTTTTCAACTACAGCACTGCCTATATGTACAGTACATATTTAGGCTATATTATAGCCTATGAAAGGTTGTGGAAGGCTGTGAAGCGCTTTCAGGAAGATTAAACTGAGATCCAAGTGCAGCTTATTTGCCTAGCTGCGAATGTCTAATGTGAGTTGACAATCCTGAAAGGGCTCAGTTCTTCAAGATTTATGAGTTTGTTAAATTGTATGAGTGGATGATTATGATGATGATGATGATGATGATGATGATGATGATGATGATAGCGGCAATGATCTATGTTAGTTATAGTTTGTTGCTATGTTTATGAACAATATCATTAAGCAAAATCCTGCTGCGATGTACGAAACGGCTAAGATGTGCAACTTTAACGCTGTGTTGAAAACAAGGTCGCGATTTGTAATGCCATCTAGCATATGGATGTTCTTCGTCGTCAGTGTTACTTAATCAGTGGCGTGTATTCTATAGAAGCAAGGTAAGCAGTGCATACCCTGAATTTATGAGAAAGAAAATGATGAGATGAACGTATTAATTTGTACAGGATATCCAATGAATTGATATATAGAGTAATATGAAAGAAGTAATTTTTGTTATCCAGTTTGCAGCGAGTGTCCTCCATTGGCCCAATGTCCATGTCATATGTTTGTACCTACGGTATTCCTTAGTATTATCAACATCATCCATCGCTGCGCGTCTCGCCGAAAAATGCCTACCGCAACCAGTCTCATTCACCTCGCTCTCCCCTTCCAAGCTTCCATGCCGTTTCGTTGGTCCGGAGTAGGAAGCAATGCTTTGAACTGCTTTTCTTTCGCGCGCAAAGATCTTGTTCGGTTTAGTGAGGTTGAATCTAAGCCCTATCCGAAATGAAGAATGTTTTCTTTTACAAAAATATTTATGGTTAACATCATATGCTGTGTTTCGTAAGTGTTTGTAACAGTTTTTTTTTCTTATTTAGTGATAAACTGATCTAGTGTTACAGTGAACTACGGTGCTGTAGTAGGGGGCTGAGGTATGCAATTGCATGAACTGATTATTGTAGCGGCAGCGTTGATTGTTCGAAATGGGGACGGATACCTGACCTCCAGCTAAATGTGACTGGGTAATATATGATCTTCCTTGGTGTAATTTTTCTTCTCCGTCATTTGAAAATTAATTTTGCAGAAAGATGGTCCAACTCCTCAATTAAATATTTGCAACAAAGTTAAAACTTGCTTAAGACATTTTAATTATAATTTATATGACAACAATGACTGGTTTTCTTCACTTCAAAAATTATACTGCTGACCCCGCCTTCTTTTTTCAAAGGATATAATATGAACAATGTGCGCAAGGCTATAAAAAGCAGTCTTCCTCAGAATCACCTGCATGCAATAATATTGAAAAAAAAGCCGTGAGCGTAATGTGAACTATCGCGAAGACGCTATAAGGACGCAGGAGCAGTACAGCTCACGCCTTTTGTCAAGACACTCCCCCATTCTTCTTACAGAGATGCGCACGAGATTGGATGAGTCTACTTACGAATTATAGGGGAATGGTTTAGCCTCTGCCTTGAACTCGGTAGACACACGCCCGATCTTCCCTTCTACTCCTAACCCCTCCAAGAAACGGTGCTCCCGTACTGCTTATCGCGAGTGTCTTCACAAAATGTATAAGCTGTACAAGTGGTGCAGGACTCCACTGCAGGACTCCATTGGTCTCGGTCGAGTAATGTGTCTAGGACATGACTGATAACCAAAAACAAGTGAGTGACCAAAAGCATAATGAACTTGATAGGGGAAAGAGAGATATTATGAAACGTTTTATCGATGTTGTTTGTTTTTGGAAAACAAGAACAAACTTTCAGAGGTCACAATGAAGCCAGATATTCTTCAAATAAGGGAAACTATATTGAATACCATACTATATAACGACTTTGAACTGAACTTAGTATTGTCACAGTCGGCTTCTAATATCAAAGACTGCAGAGTATTCTTCTTAACTTTAAATGGACTGGCAACCGTTTTTTTTTTTTTTTTTTTACGATTAGTAGGAAGAATTTCGGAATATCGCTTCACTTATGTCAGTCGCACGCACAATCTCTTCTGCTCCCGATTACAAAACTAGCGCTGGTGTTGAAGTAGAAATATAACAATAGTAGTCAATGGCGTAATTCTTGACAACAGTTAAATGTATCACATTCTGTTGCTTAGTAACATAATGTGATCTTGACTGTCTTCTCTTATAGCCATTAAAATATCTATGAAATGTCTTTACAAAATAAAGTGTATATACAACACAGGAATAATCAGCCAAGAAATTGTTGTATAGCTGCAATAAAAATCGTAGCGTGGTCATAGTGTCATTGCGGAAAGAGGAAATTTATTTCGTGTCATATTAAATACTAAAATTCTATTTGATGTTGTTTCTTGCAGATATTTTAAATTACGTTAGCATACACAACTGATGTTGAATATCTTAGCTGATGATGCTCGAGGGTTGTAATTCAGAAAAAAAAAATTCCATGAAATCAAGAAATGCAAGCAGAAGAAGACGAAGACCTAGGAGGAGGAATAACAAGTCTTGTTTTCTTCACCCCGTGCTTTACTGCAACTTGGTATTTCATCATCGTCATTATAAAAGTAAGATTATTATACATCTGTCACGTTTCAATTTACGACTTAATTGTTATAAAAATTTAACTAATCGTTTATTGTCTTCACTAATTAATAATCATTCAGGATTATTTGCTGATAAAATAATATTCTACTACTATTTAACCAATGTCTGCCACAATATTAATTGTAAATGACTGTATTCCAGTACATTGCCACTGTACAATCTGGTTTCCAAATTAAATAATGTTAAACTGAGTGAAAAAAGAAACAATATTGAAATTTCCTGTAGACCAGAGCTGGGCATCGGGAGCGGATCCAGACTCTAAACGGGGACGCTTAATATTCATCCGTCACTGAATCAACGCGGCGCGGTGTTCGGCGGGGAAGAAAGGGGATGAAGAGAAATCATATGGCTCCCCGTGAGAGAGTAGAATCCGCTCTTGCTGCCCTGCCCTGCTGTACACTAATATCTACAGTAGATTTCTAATAAATGTTTAACAACGAATAATTTAATATTTTCATGAAATAAAACTTAAAATGTGGCGAAGATGTGCTGGAATGCAGGTTCTTTCGAAATCTTTCAGATTGAGGCGAAATATTTAGATGCTGATACTCGAGAATAATTTGGAACGTTCTATTGGTGGTATAACACGGTTGTGAGATAAAAATATATAACTGGAATTCAGACAGAAACAACTGACATCATTAAGCAATGTTATTTAAGTAGGCCTAATGATTTAATTACGTTTCGAGAAGTGACAAATTGAATAACTCAACTTTCATTATAGGTATATGAAGAATCCACTGCAAGAATGATGGATGTCATTTGGAATACATTTTGCAGGAGAAGCAATTGAAAGTTTGAAATGCTTAGCGCTCAAAGCTTAACTGTGATTTTCCGATCATTACTGGACAATGATTATCAGTGTTAATGCCATATAACTCTCTATGTATATTGTATATGTCTTAAGCTATGCATTGACAGTCTTGATTCATTTTCGACAAGAAAGTGACATCCATCATTCTTGCAATGGACTCTTCAAACGTAAACACTTCAGTAATTCTCAACAATTTGTTTTAACATAAACACATATTATATTCTTTTCAATAATAGAAAATCTATAAATTAAGAACTATTATGCCTATGTATAGAGATAATCTTTTATGCCTCGCATCACACTTTAGGTAATTACGTATTTCTACGTCTCTATGACCTTCTTAATGTTACCATACGTGAAACAGCAGCACCGTAAATGTTAAGTCTTCCGGCACTAGGTCATCTTCTTTCGTTGTAGAAGATAATAATTTCTTATATAAACTGTGACAATCAGAAATAAAAAAAAATGTTAACGAGTGTAACTCGACATTCGGTAAAGAAGAATATTGTGTAAATGACAGCTTACTTTACTAGTGTTAACAAGTAAGCAATATTCCAATTAAATTGAACGATTCCCAATATTCTGAGATTAATGATTTAAATATGAAATTTCATATTTCTCAGCTCTATTTATCACAGACTATTCCGACTCATCACAAAACCGCCGGAACAGGCGCAATCTTCACAGAGTAGGCTAACTCCTCACAGAGCTGGCAAACATATCGTAGCACAAGCAAATTAATTATGGAAAAGTAGATATCATCATAGAAGAGGAGGACTCAATACTGAAGAGGAGGACTCAATACAGAAGAGGAGGACTCAATACAGAAGAGAACGACTCAATACTGAAGAGGACGACTCAATACTGAAGAGGAGTGCTCATGACTGGTAGAGGAGGAATCAATACAGAAGAGGACTCTGACAAAAAAGTGGAGGACCCTGACACGCAAGAGGAGGACACTGACACACAAGATAAGGACTCGGACACGCAAGAGGAGGACTCGGACACGCAAGCGTACGACTCAAACACGCAAGAGGACGACTCGCACACGGAAGAGGACTCGGACACGCAAGAGGACGACTCGGACACGCAAGAGGAGGACTTGGACACGCAAGGAGACGACTCGGACACGCAAGAGGACGACTCGGACACGCAAGAAGACGACTCGGACACGCAAGAGGACGACTCGGACATGCAACAGGACGACTCGGACACGGAAGAGGAGGACTCGGACACGCAAGAGGATCCTGACACGCAAGAGGAGGACTCGGACACGCAAGAGGAGTACTCGGACACGCAAAAGGACGACTAGGACACGCAAGAGGACGACTCGGACACGCAGGAGGACGACTCGGACACGCAAGAGGACGATTCGGACACGCAAGAGGACGACTCGGACACGCAAGAAGAGGACTCGGACACGCAAGAGGACGACTCGGACACGCAAGAGGAGGACTCGGACACGCAAGAAGAGGACTCGGACACGCAAGAGGACGACTCGGACACGCAAGAGGAGGACTAGGACAAGCAAGAGGAGGACTCGGACACGCGAGAGGACGACTCGGACACGCAAGAGGAGGATTCGGACAAGCAAGAAGATGACTCGGACACGCAAGAGGAGGACTCGGACACGCAAGAGGACTCGGCCACGCAAGAGGACTCGGACACGCAAGAGGAGGACTAGGACAAGCAAGAGGAGGACTCGGCCACGCAAGAGGACTCGGACACGCAAGAAAAGGACTCGGACACGCAAGATGAGGACTCGGACACGCAAGAGGACTCGGATACGCAAGAGGAAGACTCGGACACGCAAGAGGAGGACTCGGACACGCAAGAGGACGACTCGGACATGCAAGAGGACGAATCGGACACGCAAGAGGACGACTCAGACACGCAAGAGGTGGACTCGGACACGCAAGAGGAGGAATCGGACACGCAAGAGGAAGACTCGGACAAGAGAGAGGAGGACTCGGACACGCAAGAGGACGACTCGGACACGCAAAAGGACTCGGTCACGCAAGAGGAGGACTCGGACACGCAAGAGGACGACTCGGACACGCAAGAGGAGGACTCTGACACGCGAGAGGACTCGGAGACGCAAGAGGACGACTCTGACACGCAAGAGGACGACTCGGACACGCAAGAGGACGACTAGGAAACGCAAGAGGACGACTCGGACACGCAAGAGGAGGACCCTGACACGCAAGAGGACGACTCGGGCACGCAAGAGGAGGATTCGCACACGCAAGAGGACGACTCGGATACGCAAGAGGAGGACACAGACACGCAAGAGGAGGACTCGGACACGCAAGAGGAGGATACGGATACGCAAGAGGAGGACTCGGACACGCAAGAGGAGGACTCGGACACGAAAGAGGACGACTCGGACACGCAAGAGGACGACCCGGACACGCAAGAGGACGACACGGACACGCAAGAGGACGACTCGGAGACGCAAGAGGACTCGGTCACGCAAGAGGAGTCTGACAAGCAAGAGGAGGATTCGGACACGCAGGAGGACGACTCAAACCAGCAGGAGGACGACTCGGACACGCAAGAGGAAGACTCGGACACGCAAGAGGAGGACTCGGACACGCAAGAGGAGTACTCGGACACGCAAGAGGAGGACTCGGACACGCAAGAGGACGACTCGGACACGCAAGAGGACGACTCCGACAAGCAAGAGGACGACTCGGACAGCAAGAGGACGACTCGGACACGCAAGAGGAGGACTCGGACACGCAAGAGGACGATCGGACACACAAGAGGACGACTCGGATACGTAAGAGGACTAGTCGCACACGCAAGAGGACGACTCGGACACGCAAGAAGAGGATGTCGGACACGCAAGAGGAGGACCCGGACACGCAAGAGGAGGATCTCGGACTCGCAAGAGGACTCGGACACGCAAGAGGACTCGGACACGCAAGAGGACTCGGACACGCAAGAGGACGACTCGGACACATAAGAGGACCACTCGGACACGCAAGAGGACGACTCGGACACGCAAGAGGACGACACGGACAAGCAAGAGGACGACTCGGACACGCAAGAGGAGGACTCGGACACGCAACAGGACGACTGGGACACGCCAGAAGAGGACTCGGACACGCAAGAGGAGGACTCGGACACGCAAGAGGAGGACTCGGACACGCAAGAGGAGGACTCGGACACGCAAGAGGAGGACTCGGACACGCAAGAGGGGGACTCGGACACGCAAGAGGACGACTCGGACACGCAAGGGGAGGACTCGGACAGGTAAGAGGAGGACTAGGACAAGTAAGAGGAGGTTCGGACACGCAAGAGGACGACTCGGACACGCAATTGGAGGACTCAGACACGCAAGAGGACAAGCAAGAGGACACCCAAGAGGACGACTCGGAGACGCAATAGGACTCGGTCACGCAATAGGTCTCCGACAAGCAAGAGGAGGACTCGGACAAGCAGGACGACTCGGACAAGCAGGACGACTCGGACAAGAGGACGACTCGGACACGCAAGAGGACGACTCGGAAACGCAAGAGGACGACTCGGACACGCAAGAGGACATCGCGGACACGAAAGAGGAGGACTCGGACAAGCAAGAGGAGGACTCGGACACGCAAGAGGACCACTCGGACAAGCAAGAGGACTATTCGGACACGCAACAGGACGACTCGGACACGCAAGAGGACGTCTCGGACACGCAAGAGGAGGACTGGGACACGCAAGAGGTCGTCTCGGACACGCAAGAGGACGACTCGGACACGCAACAGGACGACGCGGACACGTAAGAGGACGACTCGGACACGCAAGGGGACGACTCGGACACGCAAGAGGACGACTCGGACACGCAAGAGGACGACTCGGACACGCAAGAAGACGACTCGGACACGCAAGAGGACGACTCGGACACGCAAGAGGACGACTCGGACACGCAAGAGGACGAGTAGGACATGCAAGAGGACGACTCGGACACGCAAGAGGACGACTCGGACACGCAAGAGGACGACTCGGACTCGCAAGAGGACGACTCGGACTCGCAAGAGGACGACTCGGACTCGCAAGAGGACGACTCGGACTCGCAAGAGGACGACTCGAACACGCAAGAGGAGGTCTCGGACACGCAAGAGGACTCGGACAAGCAAGAGAAGGACTCAGACACGCAAGAGGACGACTCGGACACGCAAGAGGACGACTCGGACATGCAAGAGGACGACTCGGACACGCAAGAGGACGACTCAGACACGCAAGAGGACGACGCGGACACGCAAGAGGACGACTCGGACACGCAAGAGGACGACTCGGACACGCAAGAGGACGACTCGGACACACAAGAGGAAGACTCGGACACGCAAGAAGAGGACTCGGACACGCAAGAGGAGGACTCGGACACGCAAGAGGACTCGGACACGCAAGAGGAGGACTCGGACACGCAAGAGGACTCGGACACGCAAGAGGAGGACTCGAACACGCAAGAGGAGGACTCGGACACGCAAGAGGAGGATTCGGACACGCAAGAGGAGGACTCGGGCACGCAAGAGGAGGACTCGGACACGCAAGGGGACGACTCGGACACGCAAGAGGAGGACTCGGACACGCAAGAGGACGACTCGGACATGCAAGAGGACGACTCGGACATGCAAGAGGACGACTCGGACACGCAAGAGGACGACTCGGACACGCAAGAGGACGACTCGGACACGCAAGAGGACGACTCGGACACGCAAGAGGACTACTCGGACACGCAAGAGGACTCGGACACGCAAGAAGACGACTCGGACACGCAAGAGGACGACTCGGACACGCAAGAGGAGGACTCGGACACGCAAGAGGACGACTCGGACATGCAAGAGGACGACTCGGACACGCAAAAGGACGACTCGGACACGCAAGAGGTGGGCTAGGACACGCAAGAGGAGGAATCGGAAACGGAAGAGGAAGACTCGGACAAGCGAGAGGAGGACTCGGACACGCGAGACGACGACTCGGACACGCAAGAGGACGACTCGGACACGCAAGAGGACGACTCGGACACGCAAGAGGACGACTCGAAGACGCAAGAGGAGGACTCGGTCACGCAAGAGGACGACTCGGACACGGAAGAGGAGGACTGGGACACGCAAGAAGACTACTCGGACACGCAAGAGGACGACTCGGACACGCAAGAGGACGACTCGGACACGCAAGAGGAATACTCGGACACGCAAGAGGGCTCGGACACGCAAGAGGACGAGTCGGACACGCAAGAGGACGACTCGGACACGCAAGAGGACGACTCGGACACGCAAGAGGACGACTCGGACACGCAAGAGGACTACTCGGACACGCAAGAGGACTACTCGGACACGCAAGAGGAGGACTCGGACACGCAAGAGGACTCAGACACGCAAGATGACGACTCGGACACGCAAGAGGACTCGGACACGCAAGAGGACTACTCGGCCACGCAAGAGGAGGACCCTGACACGCAAGAGGACGACTCGGAGACGCAAGAGGAGGACTCAGAGACGCAAGAGGACTCGGACACGCAAGAGGACGACACGGAGACGCAAGAGGAGGACTCGGTCACGCAAGAGAACGACTCGGACACGGAAGAGGAGGACTCGGACACGCAAGAGGGCTCGGACACGCAAGAGGACGACTCGGACACGCAAGAGGACGACTCGGACACGCAAGAGGACGACTCGGACACGCAAGAGGACTACTCGGACACGCAAGAGGAGGACTCGGACACGCAAGAGGACTCGGACACGCAAGAGGACGACTCGGACACGCAAGAGGACTCGGACACGCAAGAGGACTACTCGGCCACGCAAGAGGACTACTCGGCCACGCAAGAGGAAGGACCCTGACACGCAAGAGGACGACTCGGAGACGCAAGAGGAGGACTCGGACACGCAAGAGGACGACTCGGAGACGCAAGAGGAGGACTCGGTCACGCAAGAGAACGACTCGGACACGGAAGAGGAGGACTGGGACACGCAAGAGGACTTCTCGGACACGCAAGAGGACGACTCGGACACGCAAGAGGACGACTCGGACACGCAAGAGGAATACTCGGACACGCAAGAGGGCTCGGACACGCAAGAGGACGACTCGGACACGCAAGAGGACGACTCGGACACGCAAGAGGAGGACCCTGACACGCAAGAGGACGACTCGGACACGCAAGAGGACGACTCGGACATGTAATTGGAGGACTCGGATACGCAAGAGGACGACTCGGACACGCAAGAGGACGACTCGGAGACGCAATAGGACTCGGACAAGCAAGAGGAGGACTCGGACACGCAGGACGACTCGGACAAGCAGGAGGACGACTCGGACACGCAAGAGGACGACTCGGGCACGGAAGAGGACGACTCGGACACGCAAGGGGATGACCCGGATACGCAAGAGGAGGACCCGGACACGTAAGAGGAGGACTCGGACACGCAAGAGGAGGACCCGGACACGCAAGAGGAGGACCCGGACACGCAAGGAGGATCGGACACTCAAGAGGACGACTCGGACACGCGAGAAGACGACTCGGACACGCAAGAGGACGACTCGGACACGCAAGAGGACGACTCGGACACGCATGAGGACGACTCGGACACGCAAGAGGACGACTCGGACACGCAAAGGACTCGGACACGCAATTGGAGGACTCGGACACGCAAGAGGAGGACTCGTACACGCAAGTGGACGACTCGGACACGCAAGAGGACTCGGACACGCAAGAGGACGACTCAGACACGCAAGAGGAGGACCCTGACACGCAAGAGGAGGACCCTGACACGCAAGAGGACGACTCGGAGACGCAAGAGGAGGACTCGGACACGCAAGAGGACGACTCGGA
Source organism: Periplaneta americana (assembly GCF_040183065.1). Taxonomy (NCBI): domain Eukaryota; kingdom Metazoa; phylum Arthropoda; class Insecta; order Blattodea; family Blattidae; genus Periplaneta; species Periplaneta americana. The sequence continues at coordinate 43,970,832 of NC_091125.1, read as the reverse complement.
CACGCAAGAGGAGGACTCGGTCGCGCAAGAGGACGAGTCGGACACGCAAGAGGAGCACTCGGACACGCAAGAGGAGAACTCGGACACGCAAGAGGAAGACTCGGACACGCAGGAGGACTCGGACACGGAGGAGGAAGACTCGGACACGGAAGAGGAGGGCTCTGAAACGCAAGAGGACTCTGAAACGCAAGAGGAGGACTCTGAAACGCAAGAGTAGGTCTCTGGCAGTCAAGAAAACTGTGACACCAAGTTGGACGGCAGCGCAAAAGGGATTCTTCGGAAATGAAGACAGATCAGAATAGTAGATGGAATACGTAATGACAGTGCATTTAAAAGGTTCTCTGTTAGAACGAAGGAAATGAAAGTTACGAAACATTTTATCACAGCCTACCATATACAGTCACGAAGCTGGAGTTGTTGAGGTGCTAGGAAAAATAGACTGTACAGGTCGTATTTCGCATTATGTGCTATGAGGCGATAATAGCGATAATAATAATAATAATAATAATAATAATAATAATAATAATGTTTTATTTTCGGTGGCAGATTTAAGGCCATAAGGCCTTCTCTTCCACTCAACCATCCTTAATCAATACAATACATATTTCAGTTATGGATGCATATTTATTACATATTGAGCTTCGTGACTGTATATACTAGACTGTGGTATTATTTACAATTAGGGGGCGGATGTTGATAACCTATAAGTTTACTTAAAATGATCATTAAGATGCCCTTAAAATAATGAAAAAATGATATAGAATTGAAATAAAATGACATTTAAATATTATTCATTTTACTCACACCACAACTTCTTAAAAATTAGTAACCTTGTTTCATTGACTTCCCTGCAAATGTCGGAGAGAGGAGGCAACTTCCTGGAATTTGTCTAAGATTAAGGAAAAAAGCATTCAACAAAATTAAAGTTTTAAGGGAAAACTATCGATTTTAATCAGGGTTTACAATATGTATCAATCAGGGGTGGTCCATGTCTGTGCGTCCATTCTCCTCCGCTCTTCACTTTTGTTACCAGACCTTCCAGATGGGAAGTGTAAATGACAAAACAAATTGTGGGTGCAGGGTGCTTTCTTTAAATCTTTGTATTAAAAATACTGTCTACTGTAGTACATCCCTTCCTAACCATATTGGGGACATAACGTTCTATTGTCCAGGAAATGGTGAAAGTTTCTCCCCTTCCAATATAAATTCTAGAGACTCCCTCATACTGACAAGAAACCATTAGTTTTCAGTTAAACTAAGCTATTGCCAAGCATTTTATATTATTTGTGTTGTGTGAGGTGAACCCTTCAGTGAAATGAGGGATGGACTTTATAATTTGTTCCAAACTACAAAATTCAAACTTCATTATTCACTTATTCAGTATATAATTACTAGTACGGCCTACTACTTATCTGTTTGCTTAGAAAAAGATTTAACAGGCCAATATGTAAAGGAATAAAATGCATTCAAAATTGTCTAAAAGTTCGTCAAAATATTAAAAATGACCAAAAAAATCCGAAAAAAAAATGTAAAAATGACCTATTAGTTCAAAAACTTCAAAAAATGCAAAAAATTCAATATAAAAATTAATTTTTTACATTGGTATTAACATAGAAAGGATTTCTATATTAATAGGCACCGTCCTAATGTGAAAAATAAGAAGATGAGTTTTCATCAACATCCGCCCCCTATTTATAAACAACACTGAAGTATAGACTAGGATAGACGTCAGCAACCAGAACTTTCATATACAAAGTGAAATGTAAAGAATCATGCAAAACATATTACTTAAAATATTGACAAACAAAAAGAAGTAAATATAGGTTACTAATACAATAAGAAGTCTTCAACTACTAAAGAAAATGCTTTGAGTATGGTCTGCACTACAGTTTCTTAGAAATACTCCCATGGACGCGTGAAAAGAGACATCTAACAAAATATAAAGATGTCATCTCATCATGTAGAGGAGTCGTCTGGAAGTTGAATGACAATCGTTAAACATGGATTAATGAGAAACAGCTGCCCACATGGAAGGGAGGTTGGGTTGGGCAGGGCGGAACTCGACATGCAGCCACCTCCTCGTGGTGAGTTCTGGGTTGTTTCAGTTCATAGAAAATGACTGAGGCAAGCAAAGAGCTGCATTATAATTAATTATCAATGACGATTCAATTACCACCACCGCAGCAACCACTACTCCCGTAGAAAAGAGTCAGCCTTTCTTCTCCCAGCATCACTATTGATATTTCACGTATTTTGCCTGATCTTTTTATGAACTTACAAATTAATTAACCAGTATTTTATCGAAGGAAACAAACGCGGCTAAACTGTTTGTTTCCAAACGGTGAGATTAATCGAGGAAAAGCTTGAAGAACGAGCAGAGCGAATTTTTTAATTTCCGAGATTTTCTAAAGCACTTCCCAACCTGTTATCGTAATATAGTATTGTGTTTGTCTTTCAAACGACGTTGGTTACAACTAGATAGCGTAAGTTTTTAACTTGAAATGACAAATTAAACTGTATCGATCATTTTCGGATACGGTATATGTGAGTGCCGTAAAACGGGGATACTTGCACACCCCGGGACTACTTGGTCAGTCATGCATCTATTCTTTTCATTTCTTTTAGCTAATTGTTTTTTTAAGTTAATTTCTTCTGTCACAGGTACAGCTTGAATCAAAACGGTGTGTACGTACGAAAGGACCCCAGGTTCCAGAGCTTACAAGAATTTTAAAGAATAGGATCTTCAAAAATATCTCAAGGCTGTTGAAGCTGGTATGTCAAAAAAAACTGGCAGCGAAAACCTACCAAAAGTCTCGTACGACGCTTGCTCGGAATGCTCTTGGTAAGAATATGGGCAGTGTTGGCCATCCAAGACCGTAAGATCTTTTAAGAAATATGGGGCGCGACAGGGGATGTAAATGAACCAGACAAAAAAGAGCAAGAGTAAAATATAGTACTTGATAACTTATTAAGACATCCTATAAATACCTGTTTTGTTAGATTATTGATACAATTTTATTTTGCAACAGCTCAACGATCTCGATTCCCTACGCTTCTTAAAACTCATTAATCCCAATAATTCAGATCAGAATAAAAGGATGTTCCCCGTCCCCGAGATCGGTTTCGATTCCCTTAAAGACAGTAATCCCAAAATGTTTGACTTTCCTGCTCTTCGATTCCAATAAATTGTCACACATATTTTCGACGATCTGCGTAAAAAAAATGTTAATGAAATGTTAGTTTTCATCAAATCAAACCCTCTGAATGCAGCATTAGGAAATGTAGTGAAACTATGTGAACTTATTCTATCAATTCCTGCTACAAGTGCCTCCATAGAGAGAAATTTCACTTTTATTATTATTATTATTATTATTATTATTATTATTATTATTATTATTATTATTTGGACTCTCACTTTGAGAGAGAAACAGAGATTAAGGGTGTTTGAGAATAAGGTTCTTAGGAAAATATTTGGGGCTAAAAGAGATGAAGTTACAGGAGAATCGAGAAAGTTACAGAACGCAGAACTATACGCATTGTATTCTTCGCCTGACATAATCAGGAACATTAAATCCAGACGTTTGAGATGGGCAGGGCATGTAGCACGTATGGGCGAATCCAGAAATGCATATGTTAGTTGGGAGACCGGAGGGAAAAGGACCTTTGGGGAGGCCGAGACGTAGATGGGATTATACTGTAGTAAAATGGATTTGAGGGAGGTGGGATGATGACAGAGACTGGATTAATCTTGCACAGGATAGGTACCGATGAAGGGCTTACGTAAGGGCGGCAATGAACCTGCGGGTTCCTTAAAAGTCATTTGTAAGTATTATTATTATTATTATTATTATTATTATTATTATTATTATTATTATTATTATTATTCATTAAAGATTAGGTACATTCAATTTTGAGCTACACAAAACTTACACTTATTACTGTACTCTTATTTATTAGTACCGTAGTGTTTCAATTTCTCGTTGCTTACTGCTTACCCAGTATAAAATACCATCACACGCCACTGCTTAATACTGCGTTGACATAGATAAAGACTACTGTCGTTGTGATTACATGACAATGATGTACTACCGCTCGGGCCCAAGCTTGGGTAAGCACGAATGCAATAACTTGATTCAGACAAACCGCCAAGTCACGGAAATCCAGCCTTGTTTAAACAACTAACTAATATGGGTTCAACTGATATGGTACGAAATACACAGTGAGTCACTGAACTATTCGGACATGAAGGGTATAAGTGCACCAAGGACATTTATGTCTTTACACATAACTTTTGAAAGGACAAATATAATTCTTTACTCTTGTCACACATATACAATCATATCTTAATGAAACATATATGTTAATAGTTATAAACAGAAATAAAATTCACAATAAATTAAAACTTAAGTCATTCTTTGGTTAATAAAATTATTCGGACACAGTACATCTTTCTAAATAAAATTAGCTCTGTACCTTTATAAAAAATATTCAATTCCTGGCTGGCCTCCCTTTAACTTTTATAACTTCTGCTAATCATTCAGACATACTTTGCACCAATTTTCTTGTGTAAACCTTGCACACGTTTCGCCATTCTTTCTGAAGCTTCTCCTTAAATTTTGTTTTGATTTTATTGGGGGTTTCCTCACTTATTTTTCCAACCTGTCCCATAAATGTTCAATCACATTCTTGTCTGGAGACTGCGGAGGAGCATGGAGTACCTTGGGGCAGTGGTACGGCAACCAGAGTTGTACAATATATTACGTATGCTTAGGATCATTATCTTGGTAGAATGCGAACCCGTCATGAATCCCCATTTTTTCCGCACTTTGCTATAGATTATCCATCAGAAGTTGAAGGTATGAATACATGTCCATTTTTCCGTCAATGAACATTAGATTGTCAACTCCGCTTGCGGACATACACCCCCATATCATTACACTGCCGACACCATGCTTAACTGTTGTTTGTATATTTTGCTCGCTAAACTCTTCATTGGGTCTTCGCCATACTGTAATCTGGCCATCTGATCCGCTGATATTAAATTTACTCTCGTCTGAAAAGATAATTAGATTCTACCAATCCTGATCCTTTTCTAGGTACTCTTTTGCGAACAGTAGTCTTTTACTTTTGTTCTTTTGTTGATGTAGGGCTTGTTTCTTGCCACCCGGCCATGAAAATGGTTTCCCGTGAGAAGTATTCTAACAGTCTCGGGATGGACTTGTTTCCCTAAGTCTTCATTGACCTCAGAAGCAATTCTTGGAGCACTTAATCTAGGATTTTTTTTTTACCTTCCGTACTATTATCGCTTCTTCTCGCATGGAAAATGTCCTTGGACGTCCTGAGTGAGGACACGATTCAAGTGATTCAAGTCTATCTTAATCTCTGAACAATATCCGCCACTGTGCTTTTCTTCATCTGTAGTATATCGGCTATGTATCGGTAGAATTTTCCCTTTGCATGGTGGAAGACCACTGACTGAAGCTGCTCGAACGTACTGTCTTTTCCTCTCTACGCCCCATTTATTTCTATCCACCACACAAATTAGCTACTGAAGGCACACACTGTTACTGACTATTCGTGTATCTGACTACATTATTCTATAGACTGCAGACAACTTACCTGTGGTCTCTGATTGGTGTCCGAAAACTTATGTTGATGTCACATTATAACGTATACGGGTTCGAACCTCACTACTGCTTCCTAATCAAAGTAAAAATATACATTAAACCCACTGTGTATAATGTTTGAAAAGTAAACTTTCCAACAGTTCACTTAAAATTCTTTACTAATACGTTTTACACATGTGATCTTATTATTTAGTAATAAATGGGCATTGTCCGAATAATTTAGTGATTCACTGTAATTATCATCGACGGAAAGATTACTGTGTGCTAATCTTACGTTATTACTATTTTAGTGTTTGTTTTCTATTGTTTAATATATCGTGAAATTAATGAGGACTATATTCTACTTTCAGCTTTGAAAGTTGCAAAATGTTAAGGAAAGCTATTTGAAGACCTCACCACCTGCTTTCAAACACTGAGCTCCAAATGCTTGTGGGGTTTATGAACCAACATAATAAACTCACGAGTACACGAATTAACTGATCAAATGATTACCACGACGCAAAATCACAAAGACAATAGAGGGTAAAGACATACCTCCTGTTCCTATTTAAGGCTGAAAGGAGGTGTCATCCCTTACGGGAAGCGAACAAGTTTTCTCTGTATTCTGCAGCTACACACGAGATACCGCTTCGGTCACAACGAAGAAATCAAATTAAATTGAAACAAATTCTGTATTTTCGTCGACCATTTTGGTGTGTCATAATCTCATAATCGTTCTTTGTTACTCTGCTTAATGTTGTCTTTTATCCGACTTACACACCACTGCTGATATAGATGTTTCACCTTGTGGTGGCAGATCTCCTATGTTTTAGTTGTTTTAAGGTGTTTATTGTTTCTCAGATTCGGTTGAGATAGGAGATCTAAGCATTGAGTATAATCGTGTGGCGAAAAAAGTTTATTTCCACCTGATATCATCCTTCATTATTGAGAAAGAGTATTTATTTCGTATTGATTTCGAAAAAAAATATCGTTGTAAAAATATTATATTCCGCGTTTTATCGCTGGCTAGCTGTAAGATAAGCGCAATAACTTCGTATAAATTGGAAAGCGATTTTCACGTGAAAAAATAACCCTATAATATGCAATAGACGTCAAAATAATGATAAAAAGGTTTCATACAACAATTTGTTCTACATATTAAAATTAAATATTATTCGTATTATGTAACATATGCTGTTTCTATTTGTGGAATAAAAGCATAGCAAAAGTGACAATATTATTTTATTCCATTCTGCGACTACGGCCACTAACTTTTAAATTATACATCGAGAAAACCTTTCTGCGTCAACAGGTGCCCAAGGAACCCAGGCACATTTCAACACAGCAGATGTAAATTCAGGGTAGTTCAACATGAGAGCTCGTAATGCCTCAATCACGTCAGCTTTAACATTGGAAGTGTTGGATGATTGTTTTGAAACTATTTCTTTCAAAGTAACAAATGCTACACTGCAATCAGTATTTTTTAAATCCTTGAAGTAACTCATTGTTTTTAACCTTTCAGTGAGTGCATTAACATTATCAACATTTATCTGTACAATATTTGCTGGGTTGAATAATTCATTTAAATTTACAGACTATGAATATGAATCATGTAACTGGTATATTTCAATTTTCTGAATCACCATTTACTGATATGCTTAAATAATTCTTACATTTCATTCTTTAAGTCCAAACTAAAATGGTTAATTAATTTGCCTACCGACTCCCCTACATTACCAGAAATTACTATATTCATTCTACGTTTCAAGTCATCATATAAAAATCTGTGATCCCTACATATCTCTCTCCACCGCTGACCATGACTATGCTCACGCGCAAGTAAACAAACCCATACCTATAAAAAGCAAAAATATTTTAGAAACTTGCCTCTGACTGAGGTTCTGGTTCATACATCAATAATTATCAAGCAGTACACCCCACTTGACGATATGACAGAGGAAGAACAATTGTTGCTTACATCTCAAGTCTGATTAGTAAACTAAATTACTAGACACCGTTGTATTTTTTTAGTTGGTTATTTAACGACGCTATATCAACTACGAGGTTATTTAGCGTCGATGAAATTGGTGATAGCGAGATGGTATTTGGCGAGATGAGGCCGAAGATTCGCCATAGATTACCTGGCATTCACCTTACGGTTGGGGAAAACCTCAGAAACAACCCAACCAGGTAATCACCCCAAGCGGGGATCGAACCCGCGCCCGAGCCCGTTATATGCAATGAGCAATGGGAGGGAGAAGAAAGTAACTAGTCATCCTACTCCATAGCTTAGTTCCTTAATGAGTGATGCCTTATTGGTGTCACTTGTAAGGTTCCACCAGTCTTCGGACTGCTGACTAAACATTTAGAAATTATTATACAGCTCAAAATTAATTACATATGCCTATCTTTATGAACAGTACATTACATCAACGAAATTAAAAGTATCATTTTGGGATATAAAGAAACGGAAGTTCATCTTCTCATCTAAGTGCATATTAAACTTATTATTTAATTCATTTATGTCTTCTATATAATAGTTAAATTAACTATAAACGGTGATAATTAATATCATATACAATAAGATAAAAGAATTGTGCAAAAAGCAGACAAAATATGTTTCATCTTCGTCACAGTCTTTTTTTTTTTTTTTTTTTTTTGCCTTGGCTTTTCGAGGGCCGAACCCGGGACGTAACCATGAACTTACATTGGACCATAGTGCGCACTATACAGAGTGGAAGTGAAATAACCTTCTTGATTTAAAGGGACTATATCGTACACTGAAATGAATAGAAAATCTATATTACGTTTTATGATCAAACGGACGGTTAATTATAAAAGTAAGTTTCGAGTTTCAGCAGTCCGGCAACATAGCTGCTAACACACACTTCTCGTGATACAGATGTAAGAGGCCAACGAACTCTGTGTGTCCCGCTAGGTGAGCTGTTCTCTAGCGCCACGTTGCAACATGCTCACTTCGTGCAGTGGCTTGAAATGATAGGCATATATTTAATTAAATTTACACGAAAACCGTCCACGCTATTGAAATATTCCAGAGGGATAAATTATATTTTATTAATTTTTTATCGATGTGGACAAAAAATCACTATCCTACACGCAATAGTTACCGAATAAGAGGTTGTTAAACATTTCATAAAAAAAATCTGATAAAAAATATTAACTTTCCAACAATATGATATTATAGTTTTTTTGTTACATACAACGTGAGCTAGTCGCTCTGAAAATCTTAAAGGCTATTTCACTTCCACCGCGTATATGCGATGATTGTCCAAATATGAACCGAGCCAACTGGATGGAAGACCAGCGCGGTAGTGCTTGAGCGACAGAAGCAGTGCATTTTTTTCCCTTGTAAATAACCACTTATTTTTTGAATGCACGTCCTTCCCTTAAAAGAGCGGAACTTAAGCTGAGTTTGCTACACAAATCCAAACTCTGACAGCAATTAATATGGAATTTCCTGGGTCAGTAGGAGTAGTAGGTTTGAACAGTAGAAAGGTCAAAAGAAAACACAAAGCATTATAATATGCAATATTCACTAGCTCGCCGGAAATAGAACAAATGAAATGTGACGTCAAGGAAAGTTTAAGCGCGTTTACATTTACAGGAGGTTTCATCGTTGTGTCTCTCGTTGCAACGAAATCCAGTTCGTAACTGATCCAGATTTATTTCGTTTTTAAAGGATAGCTCAGTCACCAGACAAGATGACTTGTATTAGATGTAATAGATGAGTTGTTAGGTCCGTGACTTGCAAGTGGTAAACATAGTCTTTTCCTGAGAGTGCCCTTGATATATCTTAATAGTCCGCATACAAGAAGTGTAGAGGCAACTTCCGCTACGTGCGGTGTAGTGAAAAGACACACTTGGACACGTACGAGATAGTCCATTGTGTTGCCTGCTTGTATGAAATACTATTTTGTGCATTAACAAGGTCTTATTTAGGCGCGAAAAGCAAAATTACACCTCTCTGTTCATTACATTTCACTATACAAGATCTTTGTTCTTGATAATGAAGAAAATTTTAATTATGTATGATACGCACAAAGAATAATGAAACATCACCGGGGGAAGTTACTGATTATTATTATTATTATTATTATTATTATTATTATTATTATTATTATTATTATTATTATTATAGTCAGTCGTTTTCAGCGGAAAAGTGATTACCAAGTTTTCCGAGTTCAAGTTCGATCGAACAATAAAAATTTATATCGTGGTTTCCATCGAAAGCAAATGCCGAGAAATCCATGTTGTAGAGTTACAGTAAGTAACAGATTCTTGCCCCTGAAAGAGGGGGCTGAAAACATAAGTTTCAATCATTTTTTGTTCACGTCAAAATTCAACTGTCTATAAAAGTGTCGCTGTTATTTCTGGCGTGACTCCTCCTCTTTGCTTACGTCTTAGGAAGTGAAAGCTCTATCAAGTCTAGGTCGGTAGTATCGTTCGCCATCTTCGTTCTTTCGTTGCCGAGCTATCAGATGAGGATTCTATCTGCCGCACCGTTAAACATCATGTCGTAGCTCCTATGATAATAAATCAAACGCAAATAATTGAGCGGCAAATAACGTCCTCGTGTGTTTTCTGCGAACGCGAACGAAAGAGCCAAAATGGCAGGCGATTATATTAAGTATTTATCGAGACTTAGGAAGTGCATTACATCAGCAGCAGCGAATGACAAGTCGCACATGTTTAAATGTAGCTAACCTGCAACGTGATTGGCTGCCGGAAATAAGAGCGACGGGATTATAGTTACCATTCTAACCTATCGCCATTATAAATTTTTAGACGTTCACGGTGAATGTGTTCAAAAGTAGACTTTTGAGTAAACCACCGTGTCCTGGAACTTAACATTTCCAACGAGCCAACGCGGACATGTACAGACTCGCAACTTGGCATCTAGCCATAAGGGTAATTCCGGGTTAGATGGCCATAGTTTTTTAAATCACTTAGAACAGGGTAACCGATTGGTAAAGAAATACGAAACAAATGAAATACGTTCCTTCTAGGTTATATTTCTCCACTACAGTGCCTCAGGGCGCATAGAATTCACTGATGTAATAAAAAATACGTTTGAAATATAATAGGCCACTGGCCATCTCACCCAACATATGTGGGTGAGATGGCCATAGGATATAGGGATAGATGGCCACCATAATTTTTAAGTAAATTCATAACAATTTTTTGTAAAAGAATGAGGTTTTATGCACTGGACACATAAATATAGTGTCTAAGTGCATAATTATGATTGTTTGAAACTTTTCAACAATTTTATTTTTTGTTTTTTTCTCTTTTAGTGAATTTTCCTTAAAACAACACAGAAATAAATTGAAACGCTTATGAACACATAATAATAATCCGAGACACGACAGCCCATGAAGGACCATGATCGACCAGCCGGCTGCTGGCCTCACGTCCACTTGTCGAAGCAGAGGTGGACGATCATCCAACCAAATGGCGGTATCGTGTGATTAGCCCGATGATCCCCCCAGCCGTTACAGCAGGCTTTCTTAGCCGGATTTCGCTACCTATCGTAGTTACCGAAGTGCATCACGATGCTGGGTGGGCACCGGTCCCATACACTGGCTCAAATTTAATGAGATAATTTCTTCCCCCATGAGGACTCGAACCAGCACGAATTCCGTAACGCGAGTCCTAGGCAGGATACCTTAGGCCACGACGTGGGACCTTATGAACATGTTAATGAAACAAAATCCTGAAAGGTCAAAGTAACAGTATCTTTTCCAGTTGGTTTCCGGGATAGGAAGCGTTGTCTCACAAGCAAACATTCTGAAGAGAGCAAATAAAAAAGTTATTTTTTTTCTTCCGCCATATTAATAATGTCAAAAGAAGTGCTTATACAAATTTTTGCCACTCGACCGTAATTACGAGTCCATCCAGAAAGTGATTTTACCTGGGGCCGTTTACATAAAAAACACAATTACATGAAAAGATTTATTGAAACAGATATAGCAATTGTTGCGCTAATTGTCAACGTATCTCCCACTGGAATTGAGACATTTGTCATACCATGGGATCAATTTTTGTACCATTGTGTCGTAGAAGTCAGCTTCCTGGGATCGAAACCAGCGTTGGACAGCCGCCTGCACCTCTCTACCGATCCCATGATATGGCAAATGTCTCATTCCGGTGTGGAATGTGTTGAAAAAATAGCTCAACAATTGCTGTGTTTGTTCAACAATTTTTTAAAATTAAATTGTGTTTTCTTTCTGTTAACGACCCCTGGCGAACTTTTTACGGCCCTCGTAATTGCGGTCAAGTGGCCAAAATTTTTATAAGCACTTCTTTTGAAGTAACAATAGAATGGCCGCACAATAGAAGACAGAATCAAAGAACATAAGAGGAACCTAAGGCTGTATTACCCGGAAGAATCTGCAGTGGCGCAACACAGCATAGAAAAGGAGCATAAAATACTGTTTGACCACACCAAGGTCATTAACAAATCAAGCCACTACTGGGATCGTACAATCAAGGAGGCCATAGAGATCAAGCTGGAGAAAAACAACTTTAACAGAGACAGTGGACTCCAGCTCAGTCAGGCATGGACACCGGCCTTAGACCAACTCAGGCCCTCTTACAATCAAGGTCATGAAGATCACGGACCGAGGACGGCAACCGATTCCAACCGGCGGAACAGGGCTCGCCGCCCGCCAAACTTCACGCAGTAATCCCGGGAGGGGCGGAGCTTACGAGCGATGACAATTCCCGGCCCCGGATTGGCCGATCCGCCAACCAATCCCGTTTCACCTGAGACAGCCACATCTATATAACCTTTCGACTTTCTGTTCGGACATCACTTCCCTGAAGATGGCTGCAGAGATAGCAGTCGAAAGCTTGGAGCATTCCAAAATCTTAACTCGGCTGATATCCCGCGAAAACATATTAGCGAACCAACGCCGAGAAAGCCTCAAATCATACATACTTCTTTTGACGTTATTAACATTGTGAAAAAAAAAAAAAATAACTTTTTATCTGCTCCCATCAGAATGCTTGCTTGTCAGCCAGTCAGAGAATATTGACAAGTTCTTCAGCAAAAATGTAAGCGAGACTATAGACATCGGTCCCTGTAAGGGAAAATCCATGTTCCTGCATATTTAATATGGCGAACAAACCTACATCCATTGTCATTGCCTATGTGTCACTTGGTCCCATTGCACCCTTTGTAGAATTGTCTGTTTTAACTCTACTTTCCAGGGCTTTTCTTGGAATATGAAATGTAATGAAGGCTTGACGTACAGAAGTCCCATATTTAATGGCTTCAAAAGCACGGTATAAGTCATCTTCATTCCAAAGACACGTTAGCTGCCGGGCTTTGCTTTATATTTTATCGGAATCTAGAAATAACGATACTTTTAACATAATAATATTCCTCAATTGTAGGCCATCTATCCCGGAAAAATGCTGGCCATCTCTCCTTTTTTTACGGGAGAGATGGCCATACCGCGTAATAAAAACTGGCAACAGTGAAGAGAACAAATACAGTTAAGATAGAATGTTTAAAGATGCCTTACCTCTTTAATAATGTTTCCAGCAAATTTCCTCACAAAATGCAGTATTTCTCTATTGTTATTTCAGAAGGTGAAAAATTATTGCTTGCTCACAGACTCACGAACGGCTACAAAACGCGGAAATAATAACCTTCCGTTTTCGCAGGTGCAACAATCACTTCGTTTAATTAACATCTGGCGGTAAACCGATTTTCATTCGAAACAGATGATTAGATAAAAATAAGAGCGGTTGGTCGTCTCACCCGCATGGCTATCTCCCCCGGAATTACCCAACATATTTCACCAATTTGTGTGCCACAAAATATAAATTTTATGTCAACTAGAGATAAGTCAGAGCTACAGCTTAGGGATGAACCCTTGTACTTTCATTTCATGCCTTAAAATGAAATTCTCCACATTTAAAAACGTCTTTATAGATAAAATATGGAGATGTTAAGAACCAAAAATATTTAGGTAGAGAATAGCTGTTATTTCTTCAGTATTTAAAACACAATGAAGCTTTAAGAAATAAATACCATATAACATTTTATTATATCGAAAATGTTAATTTTTCTTTCACATTGTGCGAAACGGCTTTGGTAGCTTTAATGATGCATGTTAGTTACGTGCTATCGAAAGTTCGAATCTTGTCTAGAGCATTGATGCTTGTCTGTTAGCAATGTGACATCCTGTGTTGCTTTAGTGGAGCTCCGACTATATGCTGACCCCACCTCATGAAGAAACTGCGATGTGGACGTCCAAAAAATGCAATATGTTAGTATCGAATATTTTCAGATAAAGACTTAAATCGAGGCTCTCCGAGCACTGTAAGTGCCGTATTGAGTAAGAAAGAAAACAACGAACGAAATGATAAAGTTAAACGAAACAAAATGCACGAACGAAGAAAAGGTTTCCTTTATTTCATTACTGTACGACTTCCGTCTGTGACCTTGAAAGAAAGTGTTCGAGTCGCTCCTTCTTCAGCTATATGAGTAACCTTTAATCCTTTTTATTTTTATTTCCTTATTAGGAAATGAACAATTTCTGTAAGTCAATGACATATTTAAAAATTACATTCATGCTGCTATGTAACTGATATTGACTCAGACTATACGAAAAATAACAAATTCAACCTTACGTTTTAAAATCGGTGAAAAATTTAAAATAGCAGACACGAATAAATGTATTTTCACTAACAACAATAAGAATAACATTTGACTAAAATACAGAAGCGTCATGAAAATCCGTTCAGAAATCATGGCATGTATTATCTCAGCGCTTGATTCTGAATTTGTATCTCTGTTCTTTTTAAAATGGAGAATGTGTGATCTTTTCTGACATCACGCAGATTCATTCAACGCATAATTGGTATAACAACTTAACGTACGTTACGTCGTTTTTCCTTTTCCAGCATAATATTGAATCCTTCGACATCTCCCTGTTGACAAAATATGATTTCCCTCCAAACACAGAGCCCTTTAGAAACATTTGAATGTCCTTCTGTGCAATACTACTATACCGTTTGATGCACTGTATCTCAAGTTCAAGATTTTGTAAGTTTTTGTTCCAGAGAACGCCTTAGTTATTAAAGTTTTAAATAATACCTAATTTAAAATAAGCAACATTCAATACCTTTTTAGAATCTACAAAATATCGAAATGACAGAAGTAACATTTTTATTTATTTGAAAGTTATCTTCAAACGATACCTAATTCACTTCATGCAACAGTGAAAATGTTACATAAATAACATCTAAAATGCAAAATATTCCAACTGTCAGGCAAATAAGTACAATCTCTATCTTGTTTTCTATATACTCTCCCTTACAGTTCACTCAAATGTTATTACACGTATTACTGTTTGTTATATCAGTGAGAGTAACTTTCTTCCAACATTAGACAAGACACAACGTCACACGAAACTTCATACGCTATCTGGCTAATGATAACGTATGATGTTCAACTACGTGTAAGACTTGAATAAATCAGTACAATCAAATTTCTGAATGCTGACAATAATAAAAGGAGCTATGAAGTTATTAATTTGTATCTTGTGGAGCTACTGCCAAAAATAATCATGTTCATAGTCAGAGAAACTTCAATTAGTGCAAAATATGTTTCATAATTATTCAGTTCAGAATTTCACTCCCCGAAATGGGTATGATTCAAACTTATCTGCCCAAATACAATGTAGCGGGTGTAGGAATGTCTCAATGTGCGAGATGACAGCAGACGTAGAAAAGACAGCGCTCTAAATGCCTCTCAGGTGAGAACCAATGGCTCTCTTATGTTACTGAACTCTCTACAGTTCTACACTAATATAATACGGGCTAGTGCATTAAACGAATCAGACTTGCTACATAGGAAAAGTTCTCATTGTTATTTAGCGACAAATTGTGGATGTAACTCATGGTGCCCTTGCTATCTGAAGATCACATTTGGCCAGCGATCCAACCAATTTTCAATCAACTTCGTAATTATTTATAATACACCAGTTCATATAATGAGATGTTGTATTTCAACTGATTCACTTTACTACGATGCGAATCTATACGGAATTCTTCGTCATCGTTAATATTCGAGTGTCTCTTGTTTCCAGAATATCTATCGCGCGCACACTCACGCACGCGCTTATACACCAGTGGCGTAGCGTCAATGTAAGCTAAAAAGCTTAGCTTCCCCAGTTAATAATAATTTCATAATAAACCTGCAGTTTATGGAGAAAATTATTTACTAATTTTATTAGAATTTATATTTACGCGTTAAATATTGTGATGCGGCAGCTCAGGATGATTTGTGATGCAGCAGTAAACACGAAGCTTGCACACACCAGCTTCCAAGCAGACCGGTTTCTTCTGTGTAATCCACCCCGCAGATTTTCCATCCCTTTCTAACTAAGCTACCCTAGTCGCAAGGCTCGCAAAGAAGCTAGCTTTACCATTTGAAATAAGTAGTTTCCGCGTTATCCCTTTTCGTCAGTTGATTTCAGTTGAAGTGTTAGTGTGCACTGTGGCTGATATAATAAATGATGAGCGAAATAACAGTTCCTGACACTAATTTACTTGAATTTTTTTAGGACAATTGTGTTATCAAAACTGACATACGAACAAAAGTGTGATTTAAAAAACAAATGACCGACTCCCTTGCTGTCAATGAAGGACACAACCAAAAGACAGACGCATACTTACGTAATGATACTAATATTGTGATTTCTCTAAATATGACAGGGAGTGAGCTAATGTTATACGTATGCGTGTCTATTTGTTAAGAGATATGTGTAAACCGTGAAATCATATTTTATTACGTATCATTTGAGGTCATGCCTTATTGGTGTTACTTACGATGTTCCAACCAATCTTCGACTGCTGACTTTAAATTGACTACTATTTATTTTAAGACTGTATTTTTGTAATACGTTTTCTCATATTGCATGAAAGACAACTTGAGTTAGCTTCCCCTGCTCAAAATTTCATGCTACGCCACTGTTATACACACAGAATCTACTTCGAAAAATTCCGAAATAGATTTTTTACCAGCATCACAAGTTTTTCGCTACATTTGGTGTTCAATTATTATAATTCACTTATGTAAAAACTTATATCACAATTGAAAATATTTATATACAGTTATGAAAGAATACCTGTCAGCAAGGAGACCAAACACGATGGACCCCATCAAAATGCCGGCGAAGTGAACAGTTCCAACCAGTGATAGTTTCCACTGGTTCTCTATACACGTAATATTCCACTGAAAAAGAAATAAAATTAAGTATCAATGAATCCCAATAGCTTCCACATACTGTAAAATACTTGTCACAATTAAAAACATTTTTAAATTAGAAGTCACTGAATTAATATAAAGGATATGACAATTAAGTTTTCTTTTTACACTTAAATACTGGGCGTTTAAAAATGCTGATACATTAGTACTGCAACTGTTTTTTACCCCAACTTCAGAATGTCCTGCAAAATATAGGCTTTAGAAATCACAAGAGTTTACATTCTAAATAGTTCATTGCTAGTGAAATAGAGAAATTTCTTCAAAGTTGAATCTAGAAGGAGGGAAGGTGTCCTAAGCATTTGAACCATTACAAATGGTGAAATCTATTCAATTACTGGAAACGGCGATAAATAATGACAGGTAAATAAACGGAGCATTCTAGGAGTTTCTGAGATAACTGCATAAACAAGACTGAAGACGTTCATTAAAAGAGATATTACCTACTTGAATCTAATTGAAAGTGAATGGTGCCACCTAGCCGACAAAAAATAAATGAATACAGAATACAGTGTTTAATCAAACATAGGTTTAATTGGAAATTCTGTAACTTGGTATCTAATAATTTGTATCTTAATTTCGGAGAAATTTGAAATTGGATGGATAATGGTGTCATCCGTTGAATATGAAAAGACTCTGAAAAATGTAAAAAAATAATCAGATATAATCATAATGTTAATATTTTTATTTTACTCATGTCTTTTATTTAAAAATAATGGTCACAAGACTTACGATAATTAGGTATTCATACATACAAATATCCATGATAACAATTATCTAGAATTGATTAATATACAACAATGTATATTTCAGATAAAATGAAACTGAAAAAAATTTATTTGCGCTCCTTATCTGTGCGTATTTATTTGTACTATTGATTTGGAGGAAGAATACTAATCATGGAGAAACTGTTATCAGAATTAAACGAAAATATAACTTCTAAAGTTTATTTAACATGTTTTGATCAATTTTACAACGATGTTGGCACATCTATATGTGCTTGATTGCTGAAATATGATCACGATAATTTTATTGTAACATTAAGTAGTATCCTAATTGGGAATTCGATATTTATGAATTTCATTGAACCGTATATATCACGTGGAATGAGTCAAAGTCCTCTAACGTGCTATTTTTATCGAACGGAAGTGGAAGATCCTATGGAAACGAAATTGTCCACAAAGACAATAATTTGATCCTCAGCTTTCCAGAGTTGCATGACAAAAAGATTCTGAACAAACGAATTAGGATTCGAATCCCGGCGATGGTGGAGTCGTATTTTGTGGACAAAACCAAGGTTCATGACATTTGACGTTGATGACAAATAATGACAGAATGACTGAAAAATCGAAAGAATAAGTTCTGAATACAGACTTTATAACCTTCTCTTTACATTAGAAACTAAGAAAAATTAAAGGAAACCAAAGTTAGACTATTTGCCTTAATAATAGTCCGGTGCTCTAACCTACAGTGGAACCGGATCTTTCTGGCCAGTGCCTCTATTGCCGCCTCTGTAACAAACACGTGACTGGCAGAAGAACGATGTAACAAGTTCACTCTTTCTTTCTCTATGCATCCAATATACAGAGTGGAAGTGAAATAACCTTGCTGATTTCCAGAGCGGATAGCTCATCTTCTATGTAAAAGAAGTGTAATACCAAATTGGTGGCAAGTTCATAGTTTTCTAAAAAAAAAAAAAAAAATGTTCATTTTTCCATATGTTTAACACCCTCTTATTCAGTAACTATTGCAAGTAGGATCGTGATTTTTGTCCATATCGATAGAAAATCCTTCTGCTGTATTTCAGTAGCGTGGACGGTTTTCGTGTAAATTTGATTTAGAAACCACTAATTTCAAGCCACTGAACGATGCGAACAGATTGCAATGTCGTAGCGAGAAAGGGAGGTTCGCGTACAGAGACAGACTTAAGTTCGTTGACCTCTTGCATCTGTAATACGAGAAGAAAGAGGGTTGTTTTAGCGGCGATGTTTCCAGACTGCTGAAACTTTCAAATTAATATTCTAATTAACTGTGCATTTAATCACGAAACGCAATATAGGTTTTCTATTCCTTTAAGTGTATCCTATCGTCCCTTTCAATCTGCAGGATATTTCACTTTACATACATACATACATACATACATACATACATACATACATACATACATACATACATACATACATACATACATACATACATACATACATACATACACATATTTGCACTAGGATGGGATAATCTACATGCACTACAACCCAAGTAGGTGTTTTTTGCAACCGTTGCGGAAAGACCTATAACGAGTATGCTGTTCGACTAAAAAGGTTCCACCATCCGCCGCACCACGCATACCATACTTCTGGTGGCGGTCTGCCGTAGACTACCTCAGAGATCCAACTGTATCGCCAAGTCCCAGACTTCGGTCCCTCTTTGCAGATCTCCGAGCCACCATCACTACCACCTACCTATTTTTGGACAAATTCCGAGAAATCCCGTAGAACCCAATATCACTGCCTGGGGGATCCCGACTGCGCGCAGACTCAAAATTTTACCTGCTCTGAAGTGGTCACTTTTCGAAATAGGTCAACTGCGAGCGGTGGTCAATTTTTGAGTCAAGTCAACTGCGCGCGGAGGAAAAAACAAGTCAATTTGGCACTACAGCATTTTCCTTCCCATTTTCAGAGACTTAAGACTCTCTATGACTGCTAATGTTTTCATTTTTTACACTTAAAATAGATATTTCCTACAAAACATTATGAACTTCATCTAACTTTTCGGCAATGGCGGCAAAATAGACCTTCTGGCACGATACATACATTTTCTAATGTTAATAACATCTTGGCGAATGTATGGGCGAATCCAGAAATCCATATAGAGTGTTAGTTGGGAGGCCGAAGAAAATGAGACCTTTGGGGAGGCCGAGACGTAGATGGGAGGATAATATTAAAATGGATTTGAGGGAGGTGGGATATGATGGTAGGGACTGGATTAATCTTGCTCATGATAGGGACCGATGGCGGGCTTATGTGAGGGCGGCAATGAACCTGCGGGTTCCTTAAAAGCCATAAGTATATAAGTAAGTAATAACATCTTGGTTGAAATATCGAGTCCATTGGAGGCAACTTCTTTACGAATCAATTTTAAAGGTCTCACATAATTCAGTAATAGTCATCCGTTTTATACTATTGGAAGTTACTTGTCTGTTTAAGTTATCAATGGCTTCATAGTTACGACTGACTTCGTTAATAACTTAAACAAAATGTGGATTGAAGAATCGTTTAAGTAAATACGTGACTTACATGTTTTCATTGTACACCTCCACGCTACTCCACGTTGTGTTTCTCTATCTTTCCGAAATGTATTTCTTCCTACAATGATCAACTTATGGCCACTTTGACTTGTCATATGCACCATAGGAACGTTACAATTCATTTCTAACTTACAAGTCACATACGAGGAGTAGGAACTGGCACACACAATACGCCATTTTATACACGCGCAAAAACTGACTAATGATAACAGTGCTACCAACAGTTTTGTGCAAGAATTATCAAGTCGCAAATAAAACACTCGCGCGCAGTCGACCTGTTTGCAGCATATCTCATCTCGCGCAGTCTACCTGTTTCCTGAGGTAATGTTGAACCTGCTCTTGCGCAGTTGGGCAAACAGTAAACCTTTTCGCGCGTAGTCGGTACACACCCTCACTGCCACCTACCTATCTTTGGACAAACCCCGAGAAACATCCGTCACGGCGGAGGGTCCATTTGACCCTGAACAAAGACGTTGTGTGGCCTGTTTTTCGAAACGAAATCAAAGTGAAAAAGAAATTGAGGAGAGTAGTCGTGGAATGAAGAGGGGGAACGAAAGAACACCGAGAAATACTCTTGCTGTCTTAGCTTTGTCTACTGCAAATACAACTCTGCCATCGCCAGGATTTGAAATCGGATCCGTAGTCGTCATATGCCAGCACTTTCTACAACTGGGCTATCACGGCGGCTATGTTGTATGTGCATGTATGTTATGTATTGTAATCTCAAACTGTAGCATGTAATTACGCAGAGAGAAGACAATTAGAATGTCCAATTATGTTTCATTAAAACTGAAAAAAAGGTCTAGCATTAGAGTTGTTTATTTTCTGTAAACATTTTGTTCCCTTCCCGTGTAACGTTGCGTGCAAGACACCTGAGTGACGGGGAAGAATTACCTTAGGTAATATTAAGTATGACTCGGAATATGAAATGCCATAATGTCAAGGTCTTTCTTATGTGTTTTTCATACAGAACTTTAAGGAATTTTGTAATGCATAATAATCATTAACCTATAATCTACTTCACCAGTTGGGCATTTTGACATATTCAGCCCAGACTTGACATTCACGAGCTGCGGGATTTCCCTGGTTCTGTGATCAGACTAGAGAAAGGCAACCGTTCAAGACAACGTAGGAAAATCAAATGACATATCCTCAGTCCCGATGAGAGATAAACTGTCACTTTCCTTATCGAGAATAAGTAGTCGGTAATATTACCAATTTCGACACAGCGGAAAATATTACATTGCATTCAAAGAACGTAGTAGTAGTACTAGTAATAGTAGTAGTAGTAGTAGTACTAGTAATAGTAGTAGTAGTAGTAGTAGTAGTAGTAGTAGTAGTAGTAGTAGTAGTAGTAGTAGTAGTAGTAGTAGCAGTAGTAGCAGTAGTAGCAGTAGTAGACCTAGTAGTAGTAGTAGTAATTATTATTATTATTATTATTATTATTATTATTATTATTATTATAAATAAATAAATAATACATTCAGCATCATTCTCAACCTCATCTTCATCATCATTACTATTTACTTCAAGGATTGGGTTCTTTCGTCCGTTCCATCCTCTTTTGAGCTCACTATTCTTGAGACGGAATGCACCAGAATTACTTCCCGCAATCTTTCCTCCAGAATCAGGGTGCGAATTAAGATTTCTGATTAGGGAGGGGGGATAGAATCCTAAGACAGAGAATATCTCGTTGGCGTTGGACCTCGGACTCATTTCGCCATCTTTAATTCACATATCATAAATTCATCATCACGCAAACAATAGCCTCGGTTAAGTTTACGGCGTGCTGAACAGTACAAGCGTACAACCGTATCGAAATTTCTTCGAAATAAATGTATTTACTTGCATTACTCGTCTTAACTTAATACACACAAATTGATGACAATAGAGCGACAGAGGCAATCTCAACCTCATTCGATACGGCTCAACGCTTGGTCGCACTGAATTGCTTGTCTTATGGATTGCAATAATAATTATAACCATGAGCAGGCTTAAGATAAGATGTATAATTCCTAAGTTATTGATTGTTATCAGCTTGCCGGTGATTATAAAACATCAATATTATTTTCTTTACTTACTTTATACTTTATAAAGTATACTCGTATTAAAACAATTATATTTTGTGAGAGGGATAGAAGTTATCCCTGACAGAGATGTTAATATGAATTTATGAAAGGGGGTTAACTTTCCAATAGGGGAAAATCCCTCCATCCCACCTGTTAATTCGCACTCTATCCAGAATTGACGTAATGTTATGGCCAGTCTCGTAATGACCATTAAGATTAAAAAGCATATAGGTGTTTTATTTAGGTCGTAAAAACAGTTCCTCTAAAGATACTCGTACTCAGTGTTGCCAATCTGGTGCTTTTGGCACTAGATCTGGTGTTTTTGAAAGTCGTCTGGTGCCAAATTTAAATAAATATCGCCTTAGAGAAACTATAGTGCTTTTGCAGTAATTTTAGTGCCTAATCTGGAGCTTTTGGAGAAAAGAAGAAAAATACTAATGAAAAAGAGGTTCGTTGACTATGCAGGAAAAATGTTAATTATAATGGAAACTATTGCAGTCACCTCATAAAGAATAACCACAGTTCACTGCCTCTACGAGCTCTGGGTCACGCCAGGAGCGTTGTGAAGGGGCTTCCCTCACTGGAATTCCAGTTCCCTTGAATGCGTGTAGCGAGTAGGGGTAAGCTTTAAATATCGTACACATAACTGAATTATTTAAATCAGTCCAGTCTTACCTGTCTTGGATCTTGGTGTTCTGTAGTTGAGTCTCGGTCGCAGCAAAATTAGTTTCTATCTGTTAAAAAGTTGAATGTGTTACAGTGATTGTTTTACAGTAAATGTGTGATAATATTGTAGTAGTGAAGTGTTAATTTAAATACGAAAAACAAAAATAATTATAACAATTCATTATCATGGGATAGAGCAGTAAGCTCAGCGATGAATGGCAGTAACCGGCAAACTGTTTTACCGCTCAAGCCGATAAATGAGGAATCGAAATTAGTGGAAGGTAAAATGGAACTTTTTATTGCAAAACACTGTTAAATTCAAACAAAAGACCATCTCTGGTGTATGAAAATTCTGTTTTTCTGATAATAAAGGAACAGTTAATCTTAAACTCCATTGTACAAAGTGCACTGCAATTGCATGTGGTGTATTGGCACAACATTATGAACAATTGATAATCAATGACTTATGAGATCAAGGGTATAGTTTGCTACTTGATGAGAGCAATGACATTTCTATCACAAAACTGCTAGGAATAGTTATCAGCTTAGGTATTATTCTAAAGCGAAAAATACCATAACCACATATCTACAAGTGGTAGAATTGAGATAATGTAAAAGTCGGTACACAACATTTTATTATATTTACTAACAATCATTACAATAGGCAAGATAGGCTTATTTACTGAAGTTCTGGTGCTTTTCTGGTGTTTTTTGAACAAGGATTTAGCGCTTTCTCATTTTCGAGTTGGCAACACTGCTCGTACTTCTCTTACTTAATCATTTCCCAATAACTGATTAAATTACTATCTTCGTAACGTATGAGCTCCGATATTAAACGAAGGTTTTTTTTTTCTCTTAGGAAAGACAGGGGACGCCATACCGACCAAATGCATTTTCGGTATCAGGCCAAAACGAAGTTTTGCAACACATTTTAAATGTCTTAGAAATATAGGGTGTCCCATTTATCTTGTGCACCTATTATAACTTTTTTTTGTTTGGATAGGTATTGAAATTTTTGTTTTGAGAGTTATGTTACAACGAGGGACTAACATGAGTGTAGAGATTTGGTGCATGTGACTACATTATGGTACAAGATACACGTGGCATCATCAATTTTTCAAAAAACACTACATACTTTAATCATGTTACATTGATTACACACATTAATACGAGTTCAAAAATGTATCACAATGACACCTTCCCAATCAATAACAACAACAAAATGCAAAATGAATGCCATCAGAATGTACCGTTTGTTGTGGTGCCCCAGTCACCTTGTGCATTAACTTACACAAAACGAAAGACGACTGACGTCCGTACACGTCGTGTGTTGTGTGTTTGTTGTCTTAACATGTAAACAAACCACAATTCACGCACAGTGGCCTGCACGTTCTCCGGACCTGTCGCCACCCGACTTCTTCCTGTGAGGACCTGTAAAGGACAGTGTGGACCAGAATATTCTGACAACACCAGACGATATACAGCAACGCATTCGACAGGCTTGTGTGTCCATTCAGCCACCAACATGCCGGTTATAGTCATACGGTCTTTCGGAGAACACGCCTTCGAATGTGCTTTAATGTGAATGGTCACCATTTGGAACATCTTCTGTGACTCTAAAAGCATAACATTATCACATTGGGAGTACATTTTTGTTTCCTTTTGTTGTTGTTGTTGTTATTGATTAGGAAGGTGACATTGTGATACATTTTTTAACTCGTCTTAATGTGTGTAATCAATGTAACATGATTAAAGTATGTAGTGCTATTTGAAAAATTGATGACGTCACGTGTATCTTGCACCATAATGTAGTTTTCATGCACCAAATCCCCACACACATCTTAGTCCCTCGTTCTAACATAACGCTCAAAAACAAAAATTCCAATACCTATCCAAACAAAAAAGTTACAATCGGTGCACAAGATAAATGGGACATTCTGTATGAATGTCAGGTACTGCTTGTAGGAACATTCTCTTGCGCAGATACGTCGAACGTAACAGACTAGTAGGATTACTTTTGTGTGCGAACGTGCCAGAAAATCTAGGGTTCTATAATTAGACAGTTATTTAACGACGCTGTAACAATACTAAGTTATTTAGCGTCGATTGAATTGGTGATAGCGAGACGGTGTAATGGCGAGACGAGACCGAGAATTGATCATTGAATTGCCTGACTTCGACTTACAGTTTGAGAAAACCCTAACCAGGTACTCAGTCCAAGCGGGGATCGAATCCACATTCTATCACAGCTCCGAATCAGTAGACTTCTCCCGCCTGAGCTACGCCGATGGCTTTTCGGTAATTATACTGTTATAAAAATAGTATTATGAATTAACTCAACCTATTCATAAGAAGAGGGGTCTCCATGAATGAGTTGTCAACATGGCACAAGACCAGCGTTTTAAGAAAACGTAGGATAAAACACAAGGCGACACACAAATCCAGTCCCTATAGAAGGTATGTTACTATTTTAATGAAGTAAATAATAATAAATATGATGTTTCTATTTAATGTTTCCTTAGAGCCGATGCGCCATAAATGAGTAAATGTATTTTTAATTAAATATTGAATTAAAACCTGTATAAATAAACATACATTATGAGTAAAAGGTATACTAGACGCAAGCGACCGTTGTCACGAATGTCATGACATTCCAGTGTCGAATAAATAGTAATATGCGTTACAAGAGCGGTATATTGAACTTTTCATGTTCGAGGAAAAGTTTGAAAAAGCGAAACGTAGTTGAGCTTTTTTAATTTCCGAGAATTGAAAGAAAACATACCGCTCGTGTATCGTACATTATTTTGTGCGAAGATCATTTATTACATACCTGAAAGAGGAATTTCTAATTAGTTGCAATGAAATTTCCATCTTGGTTTCTGTTCAATGACGGCAAATTTGCAAAACAAAAATATCTATCTCCAACATTGTTGCTTTAAAATGTTTTCTGTGTTTACTATACTCCAGCAGGCCGTGATATACGTCTGTCTTTTTTTCCCCCAGTCTATAAATGCGAACTTAAAACACACGATAAGGTTATGTAATGACTTATTTTTCATTTTAATATTTTAACAATATTATTTATATAACATATTGCAGTAATAACATCGGCAAGTTTAATTTTCCCGGTCTTGTTGATTTTTTCACGGCTTCCTTAATGTTACTTGCATCACGAATGCAGTAACTTTAGTGGAGTTGTAGAGTTTACTTAATTTTTGCAAATATTTAAAAACAATAATTAACAGTGCAATTTAGGTGAAATTGCAGTGGTAAGTTTCCAATTTATAAGTATTACTATATTGAACGTCTATAAAAATAATATGTTAAAAGCCTAAAGCAGTAAAATCAATATGTCACTTAAGCGGTAAGAAGAGGGAAATTATTATGTGTGTTAGGTTGGGAATACTGAATATGGAATTTTACACTTTCCGCAGATTGGTTTTGTGCGGAAACCAAGCAAATACGAACGATTTCACACAAAAGTTATTTATGATACAACTTCGTAAAGGTACTCTTTTTGCACGATAAGATCACTATTTCACGGCCCTCTAAACTCAGAAACATTAAGAAATAAGTATCCATGGAATTACAGGCTGTCTACGGAAATATCCTGACGTTCAACAACAATCTGATTCACAAATCCAGAATTTAGTGAAAGAAGCAAGACAAACCGGCGCATTTTTAATTAAAAAATGAAGGGGGATAAACTGCGTTTTAATGAAAAAAAAAGAAAAGATTGTGACAGGCTATAGGCTACAACAGTCTCCCACTGATTATAAAGGTAAACCAATAAATTACATCCGTAGTGTAATGCATAAGTCGTGAGGTTATATTTCCGAAAGCTGACGTGTTGAATTATCGCTAAAGGCTTGGTTTTTGAGAATCGACGTCCAATTGAACTTGCCGCCTAGTGCCTGTTCGCTACTGTAGAAAGACGAATCTAATGATGAAGAGAAAATAATCACTCTGCGTTTTTTTTTTTTTTTTTTTTTTTTTGAGAAAACTGTGAACACTCCATGTATCTAATTGTTTTATCTTCCTACTTTAAGCTTATTAATTTTTATCATACATTCGTTCCTTGAACCTGCATATGAACTTAGATAATTTATGGATATAAAACACTACAAAGTCCCCCCACGTAGTTCATTTTGAAAAGCTAGATGGCAGCCTGAGAAGAAACATAAAAGATTAAACTAAACGTGGACATGTCAAGGGACGAAAAAATTTATCAGATAGATTATAATTGGGACAGAATCTAAAATTAATTTAAAAATGAAAGACTCTACCAGGAGTGGAAATTAACTCAGATCAAGATAGGCGAAGTAGATATTCGTATGAGAAAAGGCTGCAGGCAAAATTTTCAGCCTTTTCTCACTCACATTGAATTTCGATGCTGAATAATCTCTGCAGTTGGAAACATCATAAAATAAAACACTGCCGCCACCGATCCTACTCGTACGATCACTACAATAACCATCACTAATACCATTATTACTACTAGCGACCGGTAATTCTTTAACAAGTTAAAATAAAACTAAATGTAATAATCAATTTCTCAACAAAGCATTTTTGTGTTTAATAAGCTTGTTAATTTCGATCACGAAGAAAGTAGTCTGATGTTTCTCACAGCGGATTGCTGTTGTGTGTTTTTGATTTCAAATACAGGCATTAATTCCTTATTAAAATTATTATATTTATTTCACATTATTCTTAGACAAACTGGTTCGTAGATACTGCATATGAGCACAACTGACAAATAATTCAGGAGAAAAAACTGCACATGCCAAAATCTCTTTTTTTCAGTAACAAAAAGATTTCTGTTGAATTATAATAAACTGTGTCCACAAATTATTCGACGGTTATATAACACTATATATTTTCATTGATATTAAATATTCACATTACTACCATTTAAAAAAGAGATATTTCAAGTTCCGTACTGCTCTCTGATTTTCATTTGTTACCGTATTTAACTTGAAACGTCTACATCATTATTGGAAAAAATGGCTGTCCTACCATGTAGGTGGTGTGCTCGAATATGCGCGATGCAATAATGCTGTCGCGGTCACCGCGTGTTCCAATAGCAACTGGACGTCTTGGTCCTTCCGCATCGTTAATCCGAAGGTGGTACAAACAGGTTTGTAACAGAAGACGCATTTGTTAACAAGGAAAAGAACGCGCGAGGAGGCCAAGTGTTACCGAAGAGACGGATGATAGAGTGCGTGAAAATTCTATACGAAGCCCTCAAAAATCAGTGCGGAGAGCCAGTCGAAAACAAACAATACTTTCTACATTGGCCACCCCGTTCACCGTATCTCATAATGTATTTCTCCCTGTAGGATTTTGTCAAGGACAATGTTTAAATCCCTTCACTTCCAACCCCATTGTCGAAATTCAGAAGGCGCATTAATGCCGGCCAGATGGTCAACCCGTTCACCGGATTTCACAGTGATTTTTTCTTGTAGAGCTTCCACTTCCAACGACGTTGCCGGAATTGAGAAGGAGCATTATTACCGGTCACATGGTCACTCTGTTCACCGGAGGATTTCACAGTGTGTGGTTTCTTCCTGTGGAATTTCGTCCCTTAACTTCCAACTACATTGTCGGAAATGAGAAGACGCAAAAACACCGCCATCAGGAACGCCACACAAAGCATGGTTTCGAGAGAATGAGATAACTGTGTGAACAGCTGCCGAACACTTGGGGCTCACACGGAATGCATTTAAGGTTAAACTTCATATGGTAATACCATGCATTTCTGTTCAATATTAGTTTAAATAGAGTATAAAAAAGTCCAATAATTTGTGGATACCGTGTACTTTCTCTTTATACTTCGCATGGTAAGGAAATTTAAAAATGTACACTTAACTCTGCAAATTCGGCGCGACTGCTTGAGAACAAGAAAACAGCCCGAAAATTGAATAAAGGTGAACACGGATGTAAAAATATGAAAAACCATTAATAGTTCAAGATTAGAAAAGTGTTATTTTCGTGTTTTACATTTCTTTCCACAGACTGGGAAATGTCAACAAAGTCGCTTATTCTCTAGAATCTAGATTTATTCAGAGGTTGATAAGCTTGACTGTATTTAAGTTGCGCAACCTATAATGCCTCTTTGCTATGTCATATTGGCATTGTATAATGAGTAGAAATAAAACAATGTTATCAATATTGCGTTGTGCTATCAGGTAAGAGGAGAATGGTTTCATTGTGTGGGTTTTGCCAATTACTAGAACGCAAAAGATAAGAACACGAGAAATACATGAGTCAAAAAACTAATTTAACTACCTACGAACGTTTTACCTGCATTCTGATTCATAGTCTCAGGGCAGAACAGTAGTATGTGAGGTTTCTTCAACTGGTATTTGGAAAAATCATAGGATTATACTAAAAGCCAGGTTATGAACCGACTAAATTTCAAATATATTCAAAGCTAACAAACAAATTACCTATACAATTTAATGCATGTCTCCTATTCACTTCGAATGCAGTGAAGGTTCTCTACATATTATTGCCGAAGGACTAGAATATAGGTTTTCTAGTTTCTACACCAAAGGCTCGGCTTCAGAACTCATCAACTTCAAGTGAAATTTGTGGTATAGTTCTCTTTCTCTGAATACTCACGTTTCCTTGTCATCATTACATCTTTCTTGAAACTCGTCTCATTCTTAACATCGATGCATAAATCAAAAGAAAGTTAACTATACGTCTGTACATTCCCACGCGGACAATACCCTGAAATTCATACTGAGGAAGTAACCAAATAATCCCTACAGTTGGTGGTGACAGCTGAGTTTTCAGAAATGCTTTAATGATGATGACGATGATGACGACGATGAGCAGGAGTAATGCAATCCTAGAACTTTCAGGACACAGCTAGTATCAATTCTAGCATCTACGAAAGAACACAACTATATCCAGCGCATTTCGAATTGGCGGATCAAGGTAACTACAAACCACGCACGAGTCACTGAACTGAAAACTGTGAAATAAAGCACTGATAATCTCGGCTGTCCCAGCTGACTTTAGTTGAGGAGTATGGTCCAGCAATGGGGTAAGCACACGTTGCAAATGCAGTCCATTGTTTGCCCTTGATCCGCCAGTTCGAATGCGCTGACAATAGTGTGTATCTTATGCCTACTCACTTCACTTGCGTGATTCGAGTTCCGCATACTGCGGATAGATGGCAGGACTGTAATCCATTTTCAAGTTGCACACCACTTCCACGGGCCACGTTATGCATGATGTGTATCTGTGAAGAGTTATGTCGTGTACTAGGGTGAGTGAATGTGTAAGTGTAATGTAGGGAATGGGTGAAGACGATGATGAAGGTGAGGAAGAGAGAAGGGGGAAACCCGGGGCCGGTACATAGCCTATTCCTGTCGAATAAGCACCAAGGGGGCCGTCAGGCTTAACGTCCTCATCCGACGGACGAATCACATCAACAGAGAGATATGTCATCTCTTCATATGCACTGCAGCGAGATTTGGCATTTACCCAGGCATATTGGTGCACAATTTAGTGACTAGAAGTTGTGTACCGTCATCTCTCCTAGTCCTGAGGTAGAAATTTTACATGAAAATGTCTGACCCCGCCGGGAATCGAATCCAGGCCGGCTAGTCTGGAGGTAGACGCGCTGCCACAGATCTAACTCGGCGGACAGAACACAACTAGTTTTCCAGACATTTTAAATTTCTATACAAATTTAATATACCGGTAATGTTCCGCTTTTGCCATTTCACTTTTCTTCCATACGTACTGTTCTTTGTTGTTAGGCATTTTTGCTCTTCAATGGTTGCTTCTAGTACACTTTCCTCTGGTCAGAACGAGCACATTCAACCAGTTGCGATACTTCTCGGATAAATGGCCGACCACAGTATAAAACAAAATTACGATTTCGTTAATACGAGTATATATTTTTGAAGCATCAGATTGTCGCCGGAGCAGTGATTTGTTTCCTGACATCAAGCATGTACGTAAGAAGTTCAATTCCGTTCACATTTTAATTTACAGAGTTTTAATACATTAAATATGTACGGTAGGAAGTCAAAATAAACAATGAAAGATGCACATGTAAACATAACTTTTCTTTATTCTATGTTTACTGTTCAGCATCATCGACGGATTGTTTACCTAAGGCGTCTTCATAGTTAGAAATATTGGAAATAGGGTGCGAATTAACGGGGGATGGGGGGATTTCCCCCTCCTGTTGGAAAGTTATCCCCCTTTCATAAATTCATATTAACATCCCTGGCAGGGATAATTTCTATCCCCACTTACAAAATATGATCGTTTCAATACGAGTATACTTTTTATAGTATAGTATAAAGTAAGCAAAAAAAAATAATATTGATGTAGGATCATCACCGACAAGCTGATAACAATCAATAACTTAAGAATTACACATCTTATTTTAAGCTGCTTATGGATATAATTATTATTATTATTATTATGATTAGACTTCGTGGAATTGCCACGAGAATCGTAAGGTTTACTGCGCACGCGGTATAGATTGTATGAGAAGGGGGCGTGCAAAAGATGAAGTATGCCTCTGATGTAAACACTGAGCAGTATAGGCACCGTGCATGGATCTCAAAATCGTACTGGTGGCGCCGCGCAGTGTCTCAATTCCTAATTAACTACAGGCTCGCAGTCATTCACTAGACATGCGGCTTTCTGCCGATAAAAAGTTGTAATATTAGTAAGAATGGGTTCATTGATTCATAGTGTTCTGCTCAAGGGCAGGTCTTTCACTGCAAAGCCAGCAACCTCCAGTCTTTAATTATTTTATAGACTCAGTGGAAAGTTCAGTACTGCTAGAGGAGTGTAAAAATGTAACTACAAAGTTCCTGAAATATCAGTGAAGTTGTTTGGCATTTAAATCAGATTTCAGACCATTGAATGAGGGTGAACAGTCATATTACGAAAACATTGATATACTTATATTTGATGTCATGACGTGCGTAATATTTGTGTGTATAATGTCTCTATAAATTACGCATTTTAATGTGATTTAATTCTAAAAGTAGTCTTAATTACACTTCCTGAATAATGGACGACTGGAAATTCTCTAAAACACAACACATATGAACAATATCTTCAACATACTATCTCTGATATGTACATCTGTTATCAAGCTGTACATCTCACTTGACGATATGTGTCAGAAGAAGAACAATATTGTTAGTATGCATATGAAGTCTGACTAGAGTAATTTGTAGCTAGTCGGCGATATATGCAATGGAAGGGAAAAGGAACTGGCCATTCTATCCCATGATATTCTGGCCTAGTTGCCTCATAAGTGGTGCCATGTTGGTATCACTTGTGAGGTTCAGACTTCTCTTTGGACAGTTGAATAAACAACAAGATCAACATGCGGAAGCAGTTCAATTGATAGTTCGTGTAAAATGTTATACTGTATATTTTAATTCGCTGAATGCACCTTTCAACATGAATTCGAACAGTGGCAACGCTGTAAGTGGTTTCGACTTCTTCAGATGTTAATTTACCATCATGCAGATACGGTGGAGTAACAACAATGATCCCTTTATCGGAGAGGTTTGTTATTATTCCGGGAAAACCTGACTTCATCACCACCTTCTAATAAAGTCAATAATCCGCAATCAGTTGTTATGAATGTGTCACTCGATCTGTCTCGGTAGTATTTAGATTTGAAGGCCACCATCTGATCCACATTGGGTGGCTGTTCCACTTCTGAACAATTA
This sequence comes from Periplaneta americana, assembly GCF_040183065.1. Taxonomy (NCBI): domain Eukaryota; kingdom Metazoa; phylum Arthropoda; class Insecta; order Blattodea; family Blattidae; genus Periplaneta; species Periplaneta americana. The sequence continues at coordinate 43,938,157 of NC_091125.1, read as the reverse complement.
ATTGTCACTCTACATTTTTCAATATTGCAGGCATTGTTTCCTGAATACTTTTTCTGCTAGGCCAAAACCCAAAATTACAGTAACCATTCTGGATGTCAACAACATTAAAGTGGCGGTAAAAATACATTATAATTATAATTGTACGATTAACTCCGAACATCACCCTCATAGCAGAATACGACAATCCAGTTTTCATTTTAATTGGAAAATGATTAGACGATTCTCTTTACTAATCTTACTCTTGGACAGAATTTGTCGAAAGCTTTCGATGTGAAATTCACTAATAAAAATTGCAAAAATAATATGTATGGGGCGTTTCGACTATCTATGGTAGCTATTTTTGGGTTAAATGATAGAATTGGAAATATTTCTTATTATGATTCTACGGGTATGATTGTGTTTGAATTGGCAGCAATTTAACAATATATTCGAAACCACAAATGTCACTCCCATTAAGTCTGGTAGTTCTGTCTCATATTTTATTGTAGAATAATTTCGGAAACCTTGCATTTCATTAAACATATCATCTGTTCCTGAACGCTTGTCATAACATTTCTTATGTGACTTCAGTTTGGCATGTAATGGAATAGACACTTGCGTAGCCAATTCACACAATTCAATTGTGAAAGAAAAAACAAAATCACTAAGAATGGTTTCATTTACTTCTGCCTGTATGGCTACTTCATTTTTCGAAATAACACTTGTTGAGCATTCGCCTTCTATAAAACTTAAATTTTCATATTTTCTTCTTCTATGCGTCTCTTTCGTACCTTTCCGGAGCTAGTTGAGATGAGGCAGTCTTTTTCTTGTAATCTTTTATAAAAATACTGTGAACGGTATGCTAGTTTTGGGGGTGTTCTGATCTCGTTCCCAATAAAATGAATACCACAAATTCTTGCTGTGGGTGTTGGTTTCCAAGGTGAACCATTAGCACTTGAAATCAAGAATTAAATATCGATATGAACACATTTAAAAATAAGTATAATATTACTTATTGTTGCTAATATTATACATAATATATATGTAAAGAACTCAGTAATTATGTACTTTTTGAAATTTAAATGATAAATTCCTATCGTTAACTTAATAGTTAAACATTATACTATATGCATTCTATTTTTTATATGAGGCCTAGTATATAATAATACTATGATTACAAGCAGTGTAGCCTTATTTACTTTCATCTGCGTACTGCTTGGATCCACAATTAGCGTTGTTTCGCTTCAGTTTTCTGTTTTGGGAATGAATAAAAACTATATCGGTTGGTGTGTTCCTATAAGCATTACTACGCTCAAGAACATAGCAATTTGCATTGCCTTTCCGCTTTTTAGTATCATCCATATTTCTAATCATTTAACCTGAGATGTTAAGTATATTCATACGCTTCAAGCACAACTCTATCGCTGCTGTCCCGCAGTTAGTAACAACAGTCGCCACCAGAGGAGCTTGCACGGTGCCTATACTGCGGTTACAATAAAACCAGTATCCCACATTCAATAAATATAATGAATGATCATTGAAGTAGGAAATGTCTAAACATGTAAATACACAATTATTTATAGTGAGATGTATTAACTCTTAAATGTAAGATACTCACATCATCCTTGAATATGTGCATTGCAGTGAAGAGTTACGTACATTTTGAGCTACTGCAAAGTGAACTCCTCCGATGGTCACTTACACAGTTTTTATATTGGGAAAATGGACGTTCAACATCACACGATGTAATAGGTGCATATTTGAAGAACGGAAAGTCACTACTTTTTAGTACACCAACTTCAGACTTCTTGTCGTGACCTGATAGTACATCATTTATAATACGAAGTTGTGAACAGGCAGAATTTTTAGCAATAACGTTTCTCAACTTACATTTAACTTTTTCTGAAATTAGTGAAATGTTATTTTGGATAACGGTTTGTGATACTTTATCCACTATATTAAGGGCTTCTGAGAGTTGTAGTTTAGACGATTCTAACAGGATGATGCTTTTGGACACGATTTTAAAATTATTAGAATCAATGTACAGAATAGTATCTTCGAAAAAAATGTTGTTTTATTTAACGACACTCGCAACTGCAGCGTCGCCGGATGTGCCGGAATTTTATCCCGCAGGAGTTCTTTTACATGCCAATAAATCTAGTGACATGAGCCGATTCTGAAATATTATATTACGGCATGTTTGATTGAATTCTTGTCTGCACTGAACAAATGTTAAGCTTTGACTATTCCAACCACAGTAATGCAAAAACAAGTGCTTACATAGGTATACATTAGCTGTAGCTGCTCTATCTATTTGGACCGGTCACAACTCTTAACATCAACTGCTTATACTACGAGACCGGGCGGTCGCTCACCTTCTCTATACTACCGTACATCGACAACTTGATAGCATGCTGCGTGTGGCAATTCAACGAAGTCTAATTATGATCAAGGTGCAAGACAAACAACTTAGTGCCACCAAGCGTTGAGCTGTATCGAATGAGAATGATAATTTTATGTATGGAGTACGGTATTCTCTATCTAGGATTCTATCCCCCCCTCATCAGAAACCTTAATTCGCACCTTGATTGGCAGCAATGGATGTATACATAATAATTACGGAATTCTGTAGCTTACCTCACCAACAATCGTTCTTTCATTGTCTTCATAGATCCAGGAATCACATTTCACTTTGTCGTTGGAGAAGTGGCCCAGCGCGCATGAATTGTCGGTAAAGTTGCTCTCAGGAGTGTACATGAAGCATTGATCTGGCGTATAGGTGTTGGACCACGCACTGTTTTCTTGTTCTGATGGGGGAATGACTTCAGGCAACCAAGGCGCGGAATAACTTGCGTTTTCCTCATCGTCGCAGCCGGGAACATGACACCTATGATGAGAAATTAAGTTCACTTTTCACTTTCCCATTCGACATCAGGATGAAAATGCATGTTTCAACCATACGTGACTAAGTCATTTCAATATGTCATATGTCAGTGTACCTTCTCCTTACGAAGGTTTCCCACTGGAGTAACTGTCAACCGCAAATTAATCGAAATTCAATTGTAGTTTCAAATTAAGTGTGTTGAAGATTCATGTCTGTTTACACCAGCGCAACTTTTGAGTTTAGTGACTGCACACAAACAACACCTACGAGTATCAACTGCAGTCACCAAAATTCACAAACATTCAGTTGTTATCAATCAATTCAGTTGATCAAATGAAACTGCAGTTGAGTTGAGATTGAAACAGTGGGAATGTATATGCATATTGCTCGCATTACTATATTAATAGCAACCGCAGTTGCATTGAAGTACCTATAGTTGATCTGCAATTGAGAGTTGCTCCAGTGGGAAACCTCGCTAAGGAGAGCCAATGGCGAAATTTCGTCTATGTATTTAAGTAAGATATCATTTGTCCCAGAAGAACGTATGAACATACATACATACATACATACATACATACATACATACATACATACATACATACATACATACATACATACATACATACAGGTTGGTAATATTGTGATAGCACTTTTTGAGCATTTTTTTACAATTTTACTGAGCAAGAGAAGGACCGGTTTTGTGCAGAAACTTGTCCACGAACATTCCCTTAATACGTGACGAGAAAAATCGATCTTCCTCTCGCTCAGTAAAATTGTAATAAATTCTCAAAAAGAACTATCATAACATTATACATACATACACGCACGCCCGCATACGCGCGCGCGCGCGCACACACACACACACACACACACACAAAAGAATAATTAAAATATGTCTGAAAAGAATGTTTGATTGCCCAACGCATTTATACAAAGAGTTTGATGTACTGAACATTAAACAAATTTGTACAGATATGTTGCTAAATTATTTCCATGAACATCGAAATCATTTTATATCGGACAATCATGGCTATAATATAAGAAGATATAGGATTCCATGCCCTTTCATTGAACTAAAATGCAAGACCAAAGCTGGAGTATGGTATAGCTCAAATTTTGGCCAAAGATTGTATATATAATAACTTTATTAAGCCAAACCCGAATTTGAAATTACTGAAAAACAAAATATTTGAGAAGTAAATACAGGAACCGATTAAAACATATAATAAATATCATAAATTCCGTAAACCGACATAGGTACCGGTATGTTTAATTATTATTGATTAGTGCTTGTCTATCATCCATTATATTATATTTTGCTCACTTTTATATATCGTATTTGATATATTATTATATATCCTACTTTCATTCTTATCCTTGTGTTGTTTCTCCTTCATTTTGTATGCATTGTATTTGTTCTCTCATTGTACATATTAGGTTAATTTTTTCATTAAATTATTTCTTATTATTTTATTTGGTACTAAATATTGTAACTGAATTGCACCCGAGCACAAGCTTTTTGCTCTTTCGGGTGTCATATTTGTATGTGATTCTGTGTAATCAGAATGAAATAAATTGTTATTGTTTATTATTATTATTGTTATTATTATTATTATTATTATTATTATTATTACATACGCGCACGCGCGCGCGCGCGCGCACACACACACACACACACACACACACGCACTTAACGAGTCATCGTTGTAGTAATATTATTCCGCATGTACTTTGGCGATCAAAGATATCTGACCTACGAACTATCTAAACACGGGATAAATCAAAATCAAAGATATAAAAAATTGACAAAATTTGAAATAATTTCGCTAGTTCTCACCATTATGGGGAACGTTAAAAAAGTGTCGGGAAAACGATGTAGTTTAAGCATAAATTATTCTCATAATTGACAATATCAGCGGTTTCCAGCTAAATCCAGTGTTGTTTTACAATCAGTAGAGTGGGATGAAAAATTGAATTCTATAATGCGGGTATATTTATGTTACGATTGGCAACACTGACTATTATCTTCATCATCTATACATAGAAGTAATAAACTAATAACTAAAGAAACCACACTTACACCAACAAATTATCGATCACTATCGATTAGTAGAGTCAGATACCTTTTAACGTCAGTGTACTACTACTTTGAGACAAAAATAGACTCCACTCTACGGTCTGGAAAGTTGTCAAATATAGCGAGGCACCAAACGAATAAACGCTCTACGACTGAATATGCAAAATGAATCCGATACGATAGTACTGAAGTAGAATAACGTAAGGCTTTTTAACTTAGTAAGGTTCTACAAAGTAGCCTGTTTAATTGCATCTATACTAGCGGTTCACAACCTATGGTACGCGTACCACCGGTGGTACGTGAACCATTGCTGAGTGGTATTTAAAGTGTGAAATGAAAATATAAATTATATAGCTGTTTTGTGTATATTTTATGGAAAAATCTATCAAATAAATTCAAATAGTGACTGTTTTTTAATTAAGCATGCCTAAAAAAAGCAATCAATCATCGGTATTGGAGCATACTAGGAACGTTTATTATGACTCTGGGAGCGACACATGACGATTTTTCATTATAAATTTGGTTAGTAGTACAGCTTCGCTGTAGAATATGCCATTAGGAAAGTTCAGGATAACAGGCAGGGTTTGGAATTGAACGGGTTTCATCAGCTTCTTGTCTATGCAGATGACGTGAATATGTTAGGAGAAAATACACAAACGATTAGGGAAAACACGGAAATTTTACTTGAAGCAAGTAAAGCGATCGGTTTGGAAGTAAATCCCGAAAAGACGAAGTAGGCCTATATGATTATGTCTCGTGACCAGAATATTGTACGAAATGGAAATATAAAAATTGGATATTTATCCTTCGAAGAGGTGGAAAAATTAAAATATCTTGGAGCAACAGTAACAAATATAAATGACACTCGGGAGGAAATTAAACGCAGAATAAATATGGGAAATGCGTGTTATTATTCGGTTGAGAAGCTTTTATCATCTAGTCTGCTGTCCAAAAATCTGAAAGTTAGAATATATAAAACAGTTATATTACCGGTTGTTCTGTATGGTTGTGAAACTTGGACTCTCACTTTGAGAGAGGAACATAGGTTAAGGGTGTTTGAGAATAAGGTGCTTAGGAAAATATTTGGGGCTAAGCGGGATGAAGTTACAGGAGAATGGAGAAAGTTACACAACACAGAACTGCACACATTGTATTCTTCACCTAACATAATTAGGAACTCAAAATCCAGACGTTTGAGATGGGTAGGGTATGTAGCACGTATGGGCGAATCCAGAAATGCATATAGAGTGTTAGTTGGGAGACCGGAGTGAAAAAGACCTTTAGGGAGGCCGAGACGTAGATGGGAGGATAATATTAAAATGGATTTGAGGGAGGTGGGGTGTGATGATAGAGACTGGATTAATCTTGCACAGGATAGGGACCGATGGCGGGCTTATGTGAGGGCGGCAATGAACCTTCGGGTTCCTTAAAAGCCATTTGTAAATAAGTAAGTGGTACAGCTAATGTCCTAAATTAAAAATAGTGGTACGTCATTGAAAAAGGTTGAGAACAGCTGATCTATACGAAACGTATTTCAAATCGTTTTTCTTTATATAGCTATTGTTCATTCTTCAACTTCTCTTTATAGGCTTTGCCACCAAGGTCAAGTCGTTGCTTATGCAATCCTTGAAAAAATTTTCACTCATTCATCTACGGAACTCATTTTTATCTTTTGTTTCTGTGACGTTAACTGACTGAAGGTCATGGTACAACTATGGTAGGATCTAGGTAATTTCTTTCATGATGAAGTGATTGTAAGCTATGCGTGTTATCTATTTTGTCGCGACATTATGCATGTTATTATAATTTAATTTGACGCAATGGTTAAAAGTAAAACAAAACATTAACTACATTTTGCGTGATAAATTTTAATCTACTATAAAATAGAGTAAAAGTCATTATTACCTATACACCACTTCCGTTCATACAATATAGGAATAAATTAAAATCATTAGGAATTATTATATAGTGAAGAATGGGTAGAACGGAGAAAATTCTCTCCGGCACCGGGACTCGAACCCGGGTTTTCAGCTCTACGAGCTGAAGCTTTATCCACTAATTCACACCGGATTCCAGTTCCGATGCTATATTGAATTCTTCTCAGTTTAAGTTCTATCTCTCTGTTCCCCTTTGGTGGCCTACCCTCATGTACTGTGTCACAGAATACACACAGTGAGTCAGGAGGAAAGGTACATGTTGTAAAGGATGATAATATTGGTGATTCTGAACAAAACAGTTTATATGAACATATGCCCTATTTTTAACAGTATCTGACATACAGCTGTTTGAAAATCACGGGCATCAGTTTCGTGTTCTTCATCAGCACTCACATGTGAACGCAGCCAAAACGACATTAGGTTGTAGTAGGATCAATCAAACGTATCCTAGGCGCTGGTTCGGTCGTGGTGAAGTCATTTTTGGCCACCGAGGTCACCCGACTTTACTGTATTGAATTACTGTGTGTGGGGTTGACTTAAAGAGCGAAGTCTACAAGCGCAAAGTGGAAACAAGGGAGGAACTTCTCGCTCGCATTTTGCATGCTTGTGCTCAAGCAAAGGGATGTCCGAATCGGTTCAGATCAGCACCACAGCAGCCGTCTACAAGAGCTACAAAGTGCATTGAAGTTGACGGTGGACTTTTTGAACATGTTCTGTAAAGAAAAGTATAAAAATTAAACAGAACATAAGGAATAATGTTTCAATTTACTATCACCTGCACTTCTCCCATTCCTCATTGTTTCCATTAGTCTTCTCTGAAACCGTTAAGAACAAGACATATGTTCACGTAAACTTTTTTTGTTCAGAATCACCAATAGGCTATTATCATCCCTCAAACCATGTATCTTTCCTCCTGACTCACCTGTATAACAGTGGCACAATGTCAACACTATGTACAGAGGTGCACTGATTACGAGTGACTAAGTGGCCGGGGTCCGACGAAACAAGGCGCCGCACCGTCTTGAATCACGAAGTGATTACTTACTACTATTATATATTTACTTATGGCACAAACTTTTCTTAGATTATAAGATTTTTCTCGAGAACATCTTGTTATTGAAAGTAATATCAATTACTAATAACTAGACCTATAATAAATTACCTGTATCTAGGGACGCCAGCTGTGAAGACGTACGTAAGGCTGTTGGCAGCAGAGAATAATACAGGAAGGCATATCAGTACGTAGTTGATAACCTGGTATCTCCCAAATTGGCCTATTTCCTCCAAAACCTCATCAAAATCCATGATTTATTTTCCCTGAAAAAAAAAAAACACAGTTCAAGTTAATCGTTATAAACGAATGAATCTCTCAACTCTTCAATTTTCACTCATTGATAAACGTCGGAAACACTAGAAGTTGTCGAATAGGTAGCATGCATGAATTTTATGCAGTATGAGAAACTTTCGTCTTTACTAATAAAAAATGTGAATGAAATGCTATAAAAATTGCACAATGTTACCCGCCTCGGAAACGTAATTTCATTGCTGTGATGTCACAGTATATAATCACAGTCTAGTATATAGTCACGAAGCTCAATACGTAGCAAATATGCATCCATAGATAGTTGCTAACCACTAGGATCGCTAATATCGCCTCATTATAGACAATGCGAAATAGTACCAGCATAGTCTATTGTTCCTAGCACTCTGACAACTCAAGCTTCGTGACTGTATATACTAGACTGTTATATAATCTTGATGCTTCCCCATTCCGTTGCTATTTTCGTACAGTAAAACATTTTCTTCGGTATAAGAGTACTATAACTTTTTTCGATCAATTCTCTCACTTGTATAGGGTTTTCCATGATCTACTACAGAATTATTCAATCTAACATATTCCATATCGATTCAAAACTGTTAGCCTTATTAAACATTAGGGTGTATCGTAAAAAAAACTTTTCTTCAAAAATGAAGGTGGCTAGTGCAGAAAAGTTGCTATTTCTGGCAGAAAGAACGTAGAAAAAAAGAAAATAGTAATTCGACAATATCCTGTGTCTCCGCATGAGCGCTAAAGTTTTGCGAGCTTAATGTCCTATGTCTGTTTTCAAATTTTGTTTCGTAGCGCAACTCTTCGCCTATTTCTTTAAATTTACACTCAAAAATAACCCAGAGCTCACTACGAGGAGGTGGTTGCACTTCCAGCCCCATCCCTCCACCCACCCTTAGTAGTATACTCCGGTGTCAAATGTTGATTTACGCTGCATAGTCAGACTTCGTTTCGAAGCATGGCATTTTTCAGCTTTGCACACTAAATTATGTGAAGGGTTACTACAGCTCACAAACAAGCGGACAATCCTATAAGCAGTTGTAAGTAATCGAGATTGAACAACTGGCCCTGGTTTCTTTCTTTCAAGCTCTATCGGACAATGGCCAGACTGAACGGTTTGGTAGATCCCCAGAAGATACTCCTGGTCAGTGGGCCTACTAAGATCGGAGATCCGTTCCACGTTAATTTTGTTGATCCAGGGTACTTCAATAACTTTGAAATTCGCCATGATTTTGTCTCACAATGGAGTAACTCTTCCCCGATATGTCCACAACGTGTTTCTGGACTTGGAATGATACCAGCGAGATATTTCATGAGATAGCGGAGTCGAAGTTCATTTGCATGGAGAAGATAAATTATTCGTTGGAGTGGCCTGCCGATTTCTTTTTCGATGCACACCATTGATCCGTTCTTTCTTCCTGTATTTGTAGGGGATCCATCAGAATCAAGTGTTGCTAGGGACGATACATCTAATTTACTTGTCTTTAAAAATTGAAGCACGGCTCTTCTTCCAATCTGATGTCCATGTCCAGAGGAAGGGGAGACATGTCCAATATACTTTGAATGTGGTTCTTCTAATAAAGTTATAATTATGCCCCTCTTCTTTTTCTCGGCGATATAATTCGTTGTCCTTTTTCTCCTGTGTTAGTACCTTGCCCTTTCGACCATCAAAATATACTGTTCGAATGAACTTATTATTAGGTGTTTCTTCTTTCTGAATTTTATCTCCAATCTTCATTTCTCTTGTGACCGTCTATTATAAGACCCTTATTCCTAGTAGATATTATTCTGGCGCTTGTAGCATAGCTGTCGCAATTAGAGCCACATCTCTCCTCGAGGTGCCTATATGAAGGCTGCTGAAGATAATTTTGGTAGACGCAAGCGAGCCTGAGCACCAGAAGACTTCGATTCGAAGTCAGAATCCACACTCCTTCACTGCTGTTCCGAGTGGTGCGAAGGCGAAGACTCAGAGCTTGTAACTGATGTCTGTTTTTCTCTTCTTCGGAATTCAAGTCGCACTTCTTCAGATCGATGGCGAATGGGCCTCTTCGCTTTTCTTACTTAAATAGTGTCTTGGTCGTCACAATGTCGATATTATCAATAATCATATTTCGTTAATTTTTCTGATCCATTAGAAAGGATACTCCTATCAATGGAACTTTCCTACTTAACTCACATTCACAGAGACTTTCTGGGTCCGGGCACTTACAAGTGCATATATCAAACAATTTTCGATCTTTATTAATAAAAGCTACTCATGCGCCCTTGAGATTAGCCCACTTCGTCAGTGCGATTTCAGAATATTTTGATATTTGCTATGATACAATTTCATTTTTTCCACTACTCTACGATTGCTGATGGTAGGAAGACTTGCTCTTTTTCAAACCTCGATGAGTTTGTCGGCAGTAACATGAGCGAGTCTTATACTGAAAGGTGTTTTGCACCCAGTTCGTTTGTTTTTAACTCTCTGATCCAAAGAAAATGTGTTATCATATATTTATAGGTTGGAAGTTGCAACTCTCTTATCGGTTCTGGTATATCGAACAAAGGACTCAGCAGTACGGTGAGTACGGAACTATTTTTTCCACTCATGACAACACGTTGCACAAGAACTATTGCATGCACCACTGAACCACTGATATGATACACTATTTCACAGGACCAACAGCGATACAAACCTGGCCAGCGTAGCTTACCAAATACAACTGCTGGGCAGACGCTACTCTGACTGCCAGCATCCCTCTCTTCTCTCACTCCACAAGAAGATACTGGTGCCAGACACTTCTCTTCTTGTACTATCTTTGCTAACTTTTAAAATATCTGGTGGGGTAGCTGTATAGGTACCCTATGCAGACTGTCGTTATAATAATTTTTTCAAGAATGCTTTATAAATTCGAATCTTCAGTATTGATGCGGAAACACAAGTTATTGATTTAATTTAATTTTCTTTCTCCTGCAGTCTTTCTGCCACAAGTCGCAACTTTTCCGCACTAACCACCTTCATTTAAAATTTTTTTTTTCGATATACCCTATTAAACATGTACTTTAACTTACACTACAAACACAAAAAGATTAAGAAAATTTCCGAAAAACTTCGTCATAATAAAATGCGTATACGATAAAATATATTTATAATTTCATAATGTGCAAAACAAAAAGGGAGTACAAAATTTCATTTCAAACAAATATTTTAAATGGTTTCATTGCTTGAAAACCATGTTCTAATACTTTCACTTGTAGACGGCTAGCCTGGCAATGCAATGTGGAGAAATCCATTTCTGAGTGGGGAACATCTGCAAAAGAAATTCGTTGCCCCTAATAAGCGAGTTTATGACTAATAAAGTTGAACAATTAAACAGAAATAAATGGCGAGTAAATTTTATGCAGAACCATCTTGTTAAGGTAAGGGATTCTTTTATACGCAGTTAATCTATGGCACGGACCTCACATCTCTATATTTTCGTTCCGAATAAAGCCATGTGAAGGATTTTATAGTCCTTGAAATCCATCGCCCTCGGCAGGGTTTGATCTCGCCAATCTAGGATTTCATGGCAGTTTTTGTACCCACTGGACCAATGAGACACGTACAAAACTAATGTTCGAAAACATATTTATTTATACTTAATGATAACACTGAACAACAAATTTTTACTTTTTGTCTTGCATCCAAATAAAAATAGGTGAATATTACTAATATGTGTGTCCTAAATATGAATTTAAAATCTAAATTGCCCCATCACGTATCATTTTCCGGGAAAAGTAAATTGAATCTCTTTAATGAAAAAAACTTTATTTTTTATTTTTTACTGCTACTGTTAAAATTACAACAGACTAGGGATTCAAAATGCCTCATAATACTTGAAAAATGTGTACTGGATATAAAAATATTACATAGTTTAAAACACTAAAACCACAAGTATAAAAATATTTCATGTGTATAATGAGAAAAATCTCGGAATTTAAACTTACTATTTAAAAATATTTTCTGGATAACTTCCTTTCATAACTAGACCCGCTACTGTCTTTTACAAGGAACCAACAATAGTCTGCAAGCATGCTGGATGATGATTTTTCTTTATATTGCCTTTCCATTTCAGATATTTCTTGATAAAATCTTTCCCCATGCTCGTCGCTTACCGCTGCAAGGTTAGGAGAAAAGAAATCCAAATGAGAATGTAAAAAGTTCATTTTGAGAGACATATTACACCCCATTTTCTCATATGCACTTAACATTTCCACAAGTTCGATGAAGTTGTCTGCCTTAGAATTTCCAAGGAAATTTGAACAAACATTTTTGTAAGTGCGCTATGTCATTTTTTCTGTAACGGAAAGTTTTTCCTCAAAGAGTCAGCTATAACTTTGTCAATTTGTGAACCGATGAAAATGCCCTCTTTTAATTTCTCTTCACTCAAACTGGAAAACTTTTCTTTTAAATAATGAAAACCACACTCTTGTTTCTTCATTGCGTAGACCTCACTTTGAACTGTTATGAAATTTACTGAATAGAAGGGACAAATATCTGTTTATTTATTAGAAGTACAAAAGAACATGCTAACAACCATAAGAAACCGGAAATAAGTCATAAAGTCATAAAATGCATTAGCTTTTGTTTTGGTTTACAACTCTCAACCCTCGCCAGCTGTATCCTGGGGGAGCGCTTATCGAAAAGAGAAATCATAGTAAGTTATATATTAATAATCTTACGTGATACGAAGAAAAGATATGCATTTTCGGATTCAGCGCACACCAAACCATAAGGGACACATTGTTTTAAGTCGGAGCAAAATTCTTGTTCTTCACTGAATTGAGGCAGTTAGGTTGGTGTTATTTTACTAAATATTACCTATTACCAAGTACAGTTTCAATGACATCCGTTAAAATCTTGTTACCAGAACGATCAGTATAAATCTATTATTAAATATGACAAACTTTCGGAATGAAAATGCTATATCTGGAAACCGATTACTTATTTATGACATATTGATCACGACAAAACATATTTAGTATGCAAATTTGCTGTCTGTCACGTCATTTTCGATCGAAATTCAAGGTGACGGTACTATTTTAGGTTGTCATATATTATTTAAAAAGAATCAATTAATTGCATTTCAGTCTCATTCCTCTTAACAGAGTGTTTAATGTACCGATCCTAACAAGAAGTTTAAAATAACATTAGATAATATCACTATTTTATTGAAGATGACTCCAAACTTTAATTTCCTATTCTATTCTGCCTTACTAGCCTGAATTTCACTCTATTTCACAACCTCAAAAAAATTCCTACAATAGTTTGCTGAACCAATACATTTGACGTTCCGTAACTACCCATAGTCTCCAAAATCAGGGACATACCACCCAAAACAAGAGAGATCGTCTATTTCGGTGGGTCTGTTATACCAAAAAAAAAAAAGAGCAGGAACTACTACAGAAAGAACCGTCGAACTTTTCTCGTATGTCGAGATGTGGTTAGTGGTGAACCACATGAAACAATTATTCTGAAAGCTTAAAATCCCACAATATTTCATGGTAATGTGCCTGCAAGTTTTACAGACATGTCGGAAATCATAAGACCAAGCGGTCTTACCCATGAGAGACAGACTTATTTGTATGACAAGATACGTTGCTTTTCCAAGTGGTGCCGTTTGGTGACAAAGCCCTCTTCCAGCTGAGAGAATAATCCTCTGTTCTTACAAATATATTCTGTTTCAGACGCTGTTAGGTCTAACGTAATACCAACCTTAAAAGTAGAATTAATTGAACAACTCCAGAGTATATTGCAAGGAAATAAAAGTTATATTCATACTTCTAAACACAACTTTGAACATAATTCAGGAGCAAACGACTTATAAATTATAATGAACTAATTAGGCCTATTCATTAATAACAACAAAGCTGTATTTGGAAATATAACAGATTTAAGACAATGATATTTATTTATAACAAGACGTGCAGCGAAGCGCACAGGTATGGCTAGTTTAAGTATAAAAATATAAGGGTCTCATTTGAAATTTCTAAAGGGGGTGCCTGGGAGTGGGGGTGAAATCTAAAATGCAATTAAGCTTGGTTTCAGACTTCCCCCTCAATATCTAAATTAACGTGTTTTTTTTTTTTTTTTTTTGTTTAAATTGGATTCAATTTAAATAATTAGTTATTTAGACTCGGAAATTTTGAAGTGAAAGCCCTTATTGATCTACATCCACTCCTATACCCAGTGCGAGAAAACACACGGCTAAACCGCGATGTGAGCAAAAATCCTAACAGATGAAAGAATATAATCTGAATCCATGAACTTCGCCCTTGTGAACGTTAAGCGTACACTGTATCACTCTTTGTAACATAACGTTAACAAATTACAAAGGAATTACTAATTATAGTAAATCTATTGAGAAATCAAGTACAAAATTAATATCAGTACGATGACAGGGATATTAAGAATCATTCTGTGAGAAAGTTACATGGTAACATGTTTGTCATTAGATCGCAGGTTCGCGAATTCAATCCCGGATGAGGATGAATTCAAAGATATCTCTTTCTCTGTAGCTATAGTTATTTTCCAATAGAACAGTTCTCAGTTTATAGTCTTGGTCTCTTCGTTATATATACATAAAAAAATTGTACTTCCATAATTTCCTTCGCCTACTTTATTACAGTTTAGTCATGCTTCGAATTCATATTTTCATTAGAATTAGGCTTGTATTTTAATAAAGTGAAACGTGTCACTGAAAAAAGATATTTAAAAGTGAAGTGAATTACTAAGCAGCGAGAAAAACTTTGTGATTCTGAGCCGTCTGTCACAAATATGACACATGCCTTCTTATTATGTTTCATGTTTCTCTCAGCAATTCTATTCATGTTAGAAATGATTTGTAATTTATTTTTTGAACTCTCATTTACAACACACAGGCCTATATAAAAATGTTGTTAACTTATAAATGGCTTCAAGTATACATTCATATTATAAGTAGGCTACTTAGATTATGCAGACCTATGCGTAAGTAATTCTCAACAAATCACTTCATATACATGTACTGGTACGTATAGTGTTTCGTCTCTATTTGTGGAACGAGTAGTACCTAACTACAATTAGCACAAATATGCAAAATAAATTATTAGTTCATAATAGGAGTGTGATTAGAATACTAACTAGCAACAACTGTAAAGAAAACCATTGAAAAAATACTAGTTCATAATGAGATTGCGATTAGGATAGTAACTAGCAACAACTGTAAGGAAAACCATTGAAAAAATATTAGTTCATAATGAGATTGCGATTAGGATAGTAACTAGCAACAACTCTAAGGAAAACCATTGAAAAAATATTAGTTCATAATGAGATTGCGATTAGGATAGTAACTAGCAACAACTCTAAGGAAAACCATTCAAAAATATTAGTTCATATTGAGATTGCGATTAGGATAGTAACTAGCAACAACTGTAAGGAAAATCACTGATAAAATATTAGTTCATAATGAGATTGCGATTAAGATAGTAACTAGCAACAACTGTAAGGAAAAACCACTGAAAAAAATGTTAGTTCATAATGAGATTGCGATTAGGATAGTAACTAGCAACAACTGTAAGGAAAACCACTGATAAAATATTAGTTCATAATGAGATTGCGATTAGGATAGTAACTTGCAACAACTCTAAGGAAAACCATTGAAAAAATATTAGTTCATAATGAGATTGCGATTAGGATAGTAACTAGCAACAACTCTAAGGAAAACCATTGAAAAAATATTAGTTCATAATGAGATTGCGATTAGGATAGTAACTAGCAACAACTCTAAGGAAAACCATTGAAAAAATATTAGTTCATAATGAGATTGCGATTAGGATAGTAACTAGCAACAACTCTAAGGAAAACCATTGAAAAAATATTAGTTCATAATGAGATTGCGATTAGGATAGTTACCAGTATCAACTGTAAGGAAAACCATTGAAAAAATTAGTTCATAATGAGATTGAGATTAAGATAGTAACTAGCAACAACTGTAAGGAAACCGTTGAAAAAATGTTAGTTCATAATGAGATTGCGATTAGGATAGTTACTAGCAACAACTCTAAAGAAAACCATTGAAAAAATATTAGTTCATAATGAGATTGAGATTAAGATAGTAACTAGCAACAACTCTAAGGAAAACCATTGAAAAAATGTTAGTTCATAATGAGATTGAGATTAAGATTGTAACTAGCAACAACTGTAAGGAAAACCATAGAAAAAATGTTAGTTCATAATGAGATTGCGATTAGGATAGTAACTAGCAACAACTGTAAGGAAAACCACTGAAAGAAATGTTAGTTCATAATGAGATTGCGATTAGGATAGTTACTAGCAACAACTGTAAGGAAAATCATTGATAAAATATTAGTTCATAATGATATTGTGATTAAGATAGTAACTAGCAACAATTGTAGGAAAACCATTAGAGTGCAAATAATTTATGGACACTCCCTTTCGAATGAAGAGGTGATATTTACATATGAGTGTGAATAACTAAATAAATTCGTGATGCGACAGTCCATCAAGCGCCAGGACCGACCAGCCCGCTGCTGGCCTCACGTCCACATGCCTCAGTCAATGTGAACGATCATCCAACCAGAATACAGGTATCGTATGATTAGCACGATGATCCGTCCAGCCATTACAGCTGGATTTCGTAACCAGATTTCATTATCTATCGTAGTTACCCAAATACACCACGATGCTGAGTGGGCACCGGTTCCATACACTATTTCATGAAGAAACTGAATATGAATAGCAAGTATGTTTTACTACGCTCCTCTATTCGACCGCCTTTAAAATGGTTGTGACGAGAAATGAGGATTCCATCTCAGAACTAGTGGTAGTCATTCTTGAATAAAGAGGGACGATTTCAATCTGAAAACGTGTATTTCCGTGAAACTCTCGATACTGATCTTTTTGCAGCATCACAGCACTTCTCTTTATAAAAGGTAAAGGTATCCCCGTAGCATGCCATGAAGGCACTTGGGGGGCACGGAGGTAGAGCCCCATACTTTCCATGACCTCGGCACTAGAATGAGGTGGTGTGGTCGGCACCACGCTCTGACCGCCTTTTACACCCGGGAACGACCCGGTACTCAATTTTATAGGAGGCTGAGTGAACCTCGGGGCCGTTCCGAAAGTTTGGCAACGAGAAAAAATCCTGTCACCATCTAGGATCGAACCCCGGACCTTTCAGTCTGTAGCCAGCTGCTCTACCAACTGAGCTACCCGGCCGCCGCACTTCTCTTTATACAATGTATAATAGAAGAAAGAAAACAATTCATGTGAAGTGCAACGAAGTGCCGGAATTTAATTCGCGATGTCATCATAATGCACAAGGCCACGATGTCAAGTAAGTGTGAATTGGCAAGTACCTCAAGGTTTTCTCGCTCTTAAACATCTACACTAAATAGGTGAATATCGACAACAAACTTAGATTACATTGGAAAAGATGTACGATGAACTGTTTTTTTATGGTCGCGATAAATTTTCAACTGGCAAAACAATACTGAAACTCTAAAGAACAAAATTCCACACAAAGACTCCACTGCCTCCACTTTTAAATTACTGAATAATGTGAAGCTTCAGGTATTTGAAAAGCGAGAATAGTTGCAAGAGGAATAACATTGCTGCTGTAATGTTAAAAGCACTCGGTATAATGCACTAAAGTAGAATTTTTTTCTGATACGAGATCGATATTTTATTTACACGAGATTTTAAATAAATAAAGACCTTATGTTAAAATGACAGACACAATAAGAAATTAAGCTGTGCTGGAAAGAGTAGGTGAAGAAATAATGATGCTGAAACTGATCAGGAAGAGAGAAAAGGAATTGGTTGGGTCACTGGCTGTGAAGAAATTGCCTACTGGAAGGAATGGTGAACAGGAGAAGAGTTCGGGGCAGAAGACGATATCAGATGGTAGACGACATTAAGATATATGGATCATATGAGGAGAAAAAGAGGAAGGTAGAAAATAGGAAAGATTGGAGAAAGCTGGGTATGCAGTGAAAGAAATGCCCTTCGGCAGAACAATGAATAAATAATATTAAAATGTGTATCACTCTTCCACAAATTATGTAAAAATGAATCTGCTTATTGTTTGTAATGTAGGACGTGCAAAAACAGGTTTCCAACCACAAAGTAAATGCACTTAATATCAAACTTAACTTCCAATTGAAGGGTTCAGAACCATTGTGGGCCAAGTGCCATTTACTAAAACCGTAGAAAACAAGGGTTAAAATGAAGTTATTGCCATAATTCAATGGAAAAATATAGCAAGTAATCTAAAGTATACACATTAAAACTAAATGATATGTCAATATCCATTAAACTATGGTATTCACTTAACTTTAACCCTTGCTTTCTCCGTTTTTAATAAATGGCGCTTGGTCCACTATGGCTCTGAACCCTTCAATTTTCATGAGAAAATGATAGCCCATTCATTTAAAAACTGATTATTGAATAAATGTTTATTAAATATCATCAAGTAAATAAATTATTTGGATAGTGTAAGGTATCTGTGAATATACGTAGATAAAATATATAATATCGAGGAACGTTTGCACTATAATGATAGCAGAAACAGTAACGGCGAGGGTGACGAGAAACCTCTGCCTACTCCAATGGCATAAATATACGCAACTACATTATGTCTTCAATTAATAAATATTAGTATATTCATTATTTTATGTTTCATTATATGCAATGCTTTTATAACAAACACATTGAAACGAAGTTTTCGAATTCCAGACAAGAAATGCATCTGCATTGAGGCTCACTAGTGATTTGGTTGAGGTCCAAAATGTTTCTAGACGCGACGCACTGTATACCACAATATCAGTTACGTCATTTTCCTCCTTAATTTCACTCATCACAATCTGATTTATTACCTTTATCACTGAGATATAATCTGCTGCTGACACCGACTTAAATATAGACTGCCACTGACCAAGCACTTAGGTACACTGAGCCGTGCACGTGACAACCATCTTTATATGTAGCCTATACTGAATGTGTTCCTTGACAAGACGCTCACGACAGTTCACTCTGTGTGTGATAAACCTAACCTGAAAGACAGTGCTACTATCCATCATGTAATAAACACACAAATAAGTGCCACATGACTGGAACAGTTGCTCTGTCACGCAGAGGCAAAGACTATTATTTTAACCGGATCTCTTGGAAACGCATTTTTACTTTCGAAGGAGACTGAGGGATTGGTGCACGGCGGCTGTGACTCAAGCACTAAAGATCCCACTTCCCAGGGTTACCAGACAAAGAAATCAAAACCGTCGTATTAACTTATGAAAATTGTCGTACTTCAGCATAAAATTGTCGTACATTTCTCAACTTCCTAATGTATTTCTAGTCCACCGCTGTGTAGTAATGGTTAGCATGTCTGACTGTGAAACGAGCCGGCCCGAGTTCAAATCTTGGATGAGACGAGTTATCTGGTTGATGTTGTTTCTGGGTTTTCCCCTCAACCTATTAAGAGCAAATTCTGGGTAACTTTCGGCGCTGGAGTCATTTCGCTGGCATTATCACCTTCATGTCATTACGCACTTGATAAAAAAAATCGCAAAATAAACATATATACCTGTTTGTCGAACAAACAAGGAAGTTAATATTAAGCTCGTATTACTTTGATATAACCGCGCCGATATATATGTATATATATATATATATATATATATATATATATATATATATATATATGTCTGTCAGTAAATTTCAGTTCGAATTTAAAATGCTACTGATTAGATTAGATTTAGATTAGATTTATTTATTTAACCTGGTAGAGATAAGGCCGTCAGGCCTTCTCTGCCCCTCTACCAGGGGATTACAACTATAACATGAACAATAAGATTACAATTAATATTAAATTTACAATTACAATTACAATAAAAATTAAAGTACGACAAGAATACCTGATTAATGAAAGCTAGACATTTTATCATAGAAGTTAAGAACAAAGAATATTTTTGTATTTACTACATTACAAATTAAACCTAGAATAACAAAATTCTATAGTGATGAAATTACCGGATATTGAGATATTTTGTGGTAGATTAAAAAAACTATTTACAAGAAACCATGTCTGAACGAGTCTCAATTACTGACCAAGTGCCTAGTAAGTTTGCGTTTGAATTGAATTTTATTTCGACAGTCCCTGATGCTAGCAGGTAACGAATTCAAGAGTCTTGGCAGGCCTATTGTGAAAGAGGATGAGTATGAGGAGGTGCGATTATTGTTCACATCCACAATGACATTCAGCACTGAAACAAATCACTACCCATTTCTTCATTATCAACACTGTCGTCGCCGTAAAGCGTGCTAGAAACAACTTTGTCATATTAAAAGTCAGCAGAAATTTGATCTTTGGCCGGCGCGACGGCAGATAGGCCTATTCTAGTATCAATAAATGCGGCGGATGAAAATTACATCAAATTAATTCATCTACAGTCGACTCAAACCCGGCATCTCTATAATGTCGCGCGTTAACGTTACTGCGATACTATTTCATTGATAAAAGACTTCTTTCGTCGAACAAACATGGAAGTTAATAAAATTAAACCTGTATTAGGCCTACTTTAATATAACCGCGCCGTATACGTGAAACCTATATAGAGCTCAAGATGACGAATTATGACTTACATGGTAAGCATAGTTACCAGATCGATTTTCAAAGCATCCCCGCCTTAAAAGCATGTTTTTTTCATATTAGTCCAAGACATAATAAATGACGAATTAACCATAAATGTTATATTAATTATAAACCAACATTATAAGTTCCCAATTATTTTTTCCTTTCAGTAAATAGTCGTACAAAATTGCGTACGACATAGAGTGCGGTCGTACCTCGTACAATTAGTCGAAATAGTCGTATGCGTACTATAGTCGTACGTATGGCAACCCTACCACTTCCTTCTGTCATTCCACCAACGCATTTCACATTCCCCTCATTTCATCTATCATCTACAATAGTTAAAATAGGCTAGCATGAAGTCTGATGCTGATATAGGAAGGGCTTGGGGCTCCGGGCCCTGGGGCTTATCAGATATTCGTCTGAGGATGAAACCTGACTGTCGGGATCGGGGACAGGAGATTGCGGCCCGCGGCCAGTTTTGTACGTCAGTTGCGTCCCTATATTTTTTGGACCATACATCAGTTGCGTTCTTTCTCACTTTACAAACTTAGGACTGACTGTAACATCACCAATTTAAACGTTATAGGTAGGTTAAAAATGTTGTTTGTGGCATCTTCACCATACAATGTCGGTAGTGTCATTTTTTCACCATAAACTGTATTAAAATTCATGAGTTGCATTTTCACCATAAAATTACAATCGTATTGGTTGAAACCTAAATGACAGATTCCGGATGAAATCCAATCTTGTTATATCACCTTGCTGCAAATCAATCATGTTTCTACGAATAAAAGCTTCGTTCTTCCTCCTTGCCTGTTTAAATGGCAGAGCTCTATCAGTACGTAGTTTTAAGTATGTTTCGCTTTATATTGCTTTCAAAACTTCTATAAAATGGTAAATGTTTGGGTAAGCAGTATAAAATAATACACTATTAAGTTTTGAATGAAATTACTCGCAGATATTAGTCGTTATCATTGTTGTTGCTGCAAATTCTGCCCATACTGTTGATTAACACTTGGTCTGATTTGTTATGGTTGTGTTTTTGATTACTTTCAATATCATTTTTAACTTTAACTTTATGAAACATTTACAAGATTTCATGCAGCATGCCCAACGCGAAATATTGTTATGTAGATCCTTGTGATGTCTAAATTTGAATCCATAGATCATATATAAAGGTCTCACTTGTCATTGACTCCATGGCTCGTGCATAACTCTTACGTTTTTCCAATTTAACCATTACATTGTAGTAGAACGCGTTCTATACAGTACTTGGTTTTGTCTTGTCGCAGAAAGCGTTCTATACAGTGCTTCGTTTTGTCTTGTCTTGTCGCAGAACGCGTCTTTGGACTATATTAGTTTTAAGAAGTTAAACATAGGCCTAACATCCTAAACCTGCAGGTAGCTGTGGACGCAACTGACGTACATATTTTAAAAACCCCGGACGCAACTGACGTATTAATTTTTCGTCAACATGTTTACGGAGACGCAACTGACACCTGCCCGTCGTGATGAGGTTGTGTGGCCCACCTATGAACATCGGATTCACGAATGCCACCCAGTCCACTTGTCGGACTTCAACAATAATGGCATGAACAGGCTTAATCGGTGATTTTAGATAGAAAGCGCCACGTGACTTAATCATGTTCTTCAGTAAAGGTGACAATAATATTGCGTCTGGTGGTATTATTATTTTGCTTTGTAAACTTTCCATTGTTTTGGTTCTACAAATTAGTTGGACTGGAAGATATATTATACTGTATACTACATTCCATAATGTCTGACAGGCGACGTAAACATTGTTGGCAGAGAAAGGGAACAACGATAATTGCTAATCAACCAGTGGCAGAGGTAGAGCGATCTGAAGCATTCTATCTCCGCCCAACTTCAAGATAAGCCTGGACCGTGACCTCTGCTATTGGTTGATTAGCAATTACTTTCTCCCTTCCTCTGCCGGCAATGATCGATGTACACTTAACTTGTATTCAATGGCAGATTTTCACTTCCGAAATCACAAGAACTGTGCGCTAGTTTCACCTAAATGTCTTCATATAGGCCTACATACCGTTGTCCTAGTAGACTCCATGTTAAAAATAATTATATTGCGGGAGAAAAATAGAAAGTAGATAATCCTTAAATTACGGAAGAGGCTATTAAATAGGCCTAAAACTATCTAATGCCAAAAAAAACATATAGGGTATTTTTGAGTAAGTCTACATCTGCCGTTAATAGAAATGGGGTTGAGCTTGCGGTGCGAGGAAAGTATCGTATATGGAGGAGCCTCTGCTTTACATCAATAACAGACAAATGCCTATTATCTACAAGGGATTCGAGCCCATGACTATTGCATTCACGAAACTCTGTGCACCTTGTCGATTGAGTACATCGCTGCCGTTCCTTATCTTACGAGTATACGTAGTATTGAGAAATTAAACTTACAAGTTGTACTTTGATTGAGCTATCATTGTAGATAAGAAAGTGCATCACTTGAAACTAGATATTACACTTGCTGACTGTAAAATTGCATGTATTATTACTTCTATTAAAGTTCTAAACACAAACACGATACACGAAAACATTAGTTCGATTAACCCGCGAAATTTTCAGGACAAGTTTCCGGAAAGAGGACAACCGGCAAAGAGGGCAATACAGGGTTTGGTTAAAAAGTGGAGCGCTACGGATCTATGCAAAATGTATTTGAACATGATTAGACGTACACAGCTGTGTATTGATGCTACAGGGAGCCACTTTCAACATCTTCTATGAAAGGTGAGTCCTTTTCAGCACTTCGCTTCTGTATTTACTCTATACTTACACGGGCTACTTTTATTTGCGCCACCCTGTATATCATCAACAATACTATTTAATCGCTCTCCAGCATGTGAATTATATAATTATTCGATAATGAAAGGTTTATTCCGCAAAGAGTTGGAGTTTATTTTTCAATTTACTTTATACTTCCTATCGAAGTAAGAAATACTCGTAATAATTGTACCACTAACAAAATCAATGCTTAAAAATAAACCACAGCCTGCCTTTCACAAATCAATTTTGTTTCAACAACGAATAAGTGTGAATATGTTTCTTTGCATCGAGTCTGATGTGCTTCGTCAGATCGACTTTGATGACATTAACAATACTTTCTCTGTAAAGGAAGTGCGAAGGAAATCTTTACAATTCACAAGTAAGATGCATGTATTTTGATTCCAGTAATTTATTATTTTCTGAATTGTAACATCCCATTTAAAACTAATTTTAACTAAACATGACCTGTATAATAGCTGCTCATAAATTGTTTATGGGAGTTGGGTGGGCGGCGGCAAATTTTAGCATTGCATGGGGGCGGCATTATATCTAAATTCGGCCCTGAGGGCAATATTAGTCTATAGGTCTATACCAATACGACATGTGCTTCCTGTAATAAATCAGGGAGGCCTAAGCTTGGGTATTATTTCGTATGTCGGCATGCAATCGAATACAACATAAATTGAAAATTACTTGGTTAGGTCTAGTAAGTAAAAGTAAAGTAAATCCATGGCGCTACAGCCCTGAAGGGCCAAGACCGACCAGCCGGCTGCTGGCCTCACGTCCATATGCCGAAGCAGAGGTGGACGATCATCCAACCAGTATGGAGGTATCGCGTGGTTAGCAAGATGATCGCCCCAGCCGTTAAAGCTGGTTTGCGAAACTGGATTTTCGCTACCTGTCGTAGCTCCCCAAGTGCATCACGATGCTGGGTGGGCACCGGTCTCATACACTGGCCGAAATTTCATGAGAAAATTTCTTCTCCCATGAGGACTCGAACCAGCGCGCATTCCGTAACGCGAGTCCTAGGCCTTAACCACGACTCGGGACACTTGGTTAGGAGAAGGAAGCTTAAGACGTTGAAAACTAGCAGTGAAATTCTTTTGTGAACAAAGATGTGTTGCAACATTTTTATTGCAGTAGTACTTTTGTTTCCCCTGTCAGAATATTACCATATACCCATAAGTAAAAATATCATCCTCATAACCAATAGGAAACTACTGCATCATATCACATTTCTAGGAAGGCAACAAGGGATGATCCAATGGAAAACGCTCCATAATGAAGAGTTGGGTAATGGTGAGAGAATCCCTCAAGTTGTCTGTAACTCATATCTCAAATAAGCACGTATATTACAATGATAGATTTTATTTATGACCATTACCGGTACATAAACATCCTCCATCTAATGTCGATATTGAACAAAACTGCAAATTTTACTCCCATTTCTTTATACAACCAGGGTGACCAGGCGTCCGGGCATTTGGAAGACATGGCCTCCTTTTTAAGCTTTGTCATCCAGGAGTCCAGACATTTAAAAATATAACAAAATGTCCGGCATTTTAAAAATCTATGACTATTCAAAATGTAATTCTTCATAACATGTGTTAATTCTTGTCCTTTACAGAAAAAAGATTTTTATCTATTTGGCTTGAGGTAGTAACTTAACAAAATAGCCTGTTGGTAATTTTGTCCCTAAACTAAATTTATCACGTGTAATGCTCATAGGCCTAACCAGAACATAATTTAGTATTATTGTTTTCGTTTACATTGAGAATTAGAGTTAATAACATATTATACAATATTATTAGATGAACAGTAGGCCTGGACTTTAAGTCTACAAAACAGTGTTGTTACACGAGAATACTGTGGAATTACCTAATGTCTTCCTTTTGAATAAAATGTCCTCTTTTTATCATGTTGTCCTCCAAAGATATTTTCACACGATCACCTTGTATAGCCTACGACTATTAATGTAGGCTAATGACGATGAACTTAACCTAGCGTTTCAGCTCTTCAGCTGTGTGAAGAAAGGTGCGGGATACAAGGAAAAGTACCAAGCAGGTGGGGAGTGAGGCTAATATAGATAATGTGGTACCGGTGTTACATAAAGCCCTGAGTAATCAGGGCATAAAGATATAATTTCATTCCTAAAATACTGACCATAGGCTTAGTCCATGCAAAATAAGGTAGCGAACGTTTTTAAATAAAATAATAGTCAGTCCATTCATTCCAATTTTCATAAAGTCCTAGTTTCACATGGTCTGCATTATTTACAAAATACAAAGGTCAAGAGCTGAGACTCGAACAGTACATTTACGAAGTAAGCCCATTTACGCTACCGGTACCATTTCCAATAGAAATGTTCCATACATTACAGTGACATTAAACCACGAATCGAAGTGATCGCGGGATTACTTGCTGATGGAGATGTTACTTAAAAGTTCGTATTTGAGTTAATATCTAAACATTACTTTGTGACACTCATAGGAGCAACGGCCCCCCCCCCCCACAAACTTATTTGAACTCTTTTTTTTTTCTATTAACGTTGAAAATATTGAATTCAAAAGATCTTTTTTGTTTTTGTTTATGATTAAGTTTCTTTACTTAAATTGATGAATTAATGTCTTCAGATCATGTGTCTGGACTGTAATATTTATTTTAAATTTCTGAATGTTTAAGAATTCCTATACCTCATTTGAGGAATGGAAGCACTGTATTGTTTCTGTACTCATGTGTTAGAAGTCTGCAGGTGTTCAGGCCGACACTTGAAGATGTATGAATAATATACTGCACAAAAATGCAGAAAAAAAAAGTGATCACAGTATAATGTGTAAACTTAAAGACGAGATTGAATAAAATAATTAGAGTTTACATTTCATATGATATCTTTAGGAAGGTAAGCTTCATATAAAAAGTTTCTGTTAGCACTGTTACGTAGTTTTATTGATGTATGCATGTGTTTCTGTACGAGACAGAAAAAAGAGGGAGATTATATTAAGTTATGCCCTATTTTAATTTATATGTAGTAGACCTACAGTTCAAGCCCTATATAACTCGGTCCGAAACATCGCGGGTATGAATGTAACACTGCAAGAAACATGCCCCCAGAAAATACCTTTATTAAATGATAATACTCCTATATACTGCACTACGGTCAAGCTATAACGGGGGGAGGTGGTAAATGATGTCCCCCATAACCCCGTTATATGGGGATTCTATTGTTTTGCTTTGCCCCACCAAACAAACGGTTCTCTCTCCGCCTATGGTGACACTCTACGAATTTAAAAAACTTGCAGAATTATTGCACAACAGAGAATAGGCTTCAATTTAACGGCTATTAAAAGTTACCATTACATTTTATTTTAAAAAGTGTCATGCAAATAACAATCTGTGAATGAGTGACATAACGCTGCGGCTGCATCTAATATCAGCTCAATGGGTATGAAGAGAACTCGGAGAAACTGCACGTTCCTCTTCACAGAGCGTAACTACCAACTCGGAACATGAAGAGATAGTAATCTCCTTACCTTGACCTAATGACAGCAAAGAAGTCCCACCTGCATAACGTAGCACTGAACGATGCACGTGGACAGTTACCACAACACCGAACCGCCTGAAAGCACCGCACATTCACTTTAAATCACGCTCCTTTGACAAATGTAAGGTTAATAGAGGTCAGTACTAGCAACCTAAACTACGGTCGACTTTAGTAGACTCTACTACAGTCGACCGTGCCTAAACACATGTTCTCACTTTCATACTCTAGCGACACTACGTAAGCAATGCCAAACTAAACCGGAAAATGACTTCGCTGGATCAGACATAATATACATATGCCACTAGCGCGCTCTGGCGGGCTGAATTGCGAACTTACAATCAATATCATATTTAAATGCCAGGGAAGGAAGAGTAACCATCGCAACCAACAAAACGAATCGTAAAATTCTCCAAATACCTGATTTTCGTCATATATTTGTCAATGATAAAATTATTTTCTTCTTAATGAAATATACTTGATCTTAAGCTGGATCTATACGACTCAAATATCCATGCGCACACGCATGCAATTTCGGCAAGGTATTAAAAAACGCAAGTTTTACGCACACTCATTTAAGACGCATGCAGATTTTGATCTGAATTAATAAATATGAAATATCAGTCCAATATTTTGGCATACTCGAGTCTGGAAATTGTGATTGAACACCCCATAGGCACTCTTTAATAAAGCTATTCGTACTTGAGGGCATTTTCAGCTTAAAGGATCCAACATCACCAAACAAAACAATTTTCAGTTTATTCATGGTCACCTAGAACCAAAGGCAGTGACGGCTCGTGCCAGATAAATTAAAGTGAAGGCCAATAGAATTCTACGTAATTTCCTGAAATCGATGAATGGCCGTGACGTCATTGATGACGTTGCGAACGATTTTGTAAGCTATACGTTGGCCATATTGGATATTCACAATTTCCGTAAATTTCATGAAATTCACAGCACATACAAATTTGCAACATTTTCGTAAGTTACACCTCTTAACATCGAAGAATTCACCGTTCCAACAAAACTTCCATACTATAGGCTATATACTTCAAGTCCACATGATATAAAAGGACAAAATCTAACACAACATTTTATACAACACATAAAATTAAAAGCGTACACAAGAAATAAAGAAATATTACCGATACTTTCTCGTAACAAAATTCAAAATCACAATCATATTCATAAACTGTATTTGTATTTTAAATCAACTTCAGAACATGCGACTTCCAATATATAGTAAAATTATGCAGCTACACATAAATCAAAGCAATATTTTGTTGAATAGAAAACTTAAGGCAATGCATCGGTGAAATTTTGGTCGAAAATGGAAAAAAACGTTTTTTTTATTTTCCACTATTTTATTATGAATAAACTTTCTATTTTAATATGGCACCCTTCTCTGAGAAGTTCTAGGCCTCTATGGCAACAGGATGATGGTTGTTTAATCTATTGTCCAAAGACACGTCTAAAATCCCAAATCAGTTTGTTGTCTTGTGAGGCAAATATTAAATTAAATTTATTAAATATAATATTAATTGACATTTGAAACCGTTCATCGCATGGTGCATATTAATGAAACATAAATTCAGCGATTAAAAATTTAATTAAAAGTTAATATCTCAGGAATTATACATTATACAGTAACGCAATTTGGTATGTTGTATTAATATTACATTTTCATGATCTGGTAAAAATGTTAAGTTCATAGGTTAATAAATACAAATTTTAGGATTTTCACAGATGCACTGCCTACAAAAACACCACAAATGAATTCGTAGGGATAAAATTATGCTTCTCAGGTCGCTTTCAAATCTTTTACCTTACACTTCGCTTCACAGTTATATTAATGAGGTGTCGGTCTGCCGTATTTTAAAATATCTTGTGTATCCTCTGCAGATCAACGAGAGAACGATGTCTCCAAAAGATTACACACTACATGGTTTAACAGATTCATGTTTTTATCGTATTAATACACTTGCTAACATCGTAACACTCCACTGCACTTGTCACGACAAAGAGTACGTATAGACTGCAATGTAATTTCAAATTTTATACCAACTTTCTTTATTTCATAGTACTCTAAATATTCCAAAATCTACACAAAACATAATATTCAAGAGATGCTAACGTTAAAAAAAATACCGAAATATATATGTTATAACTTAAATTTAAACAATATTTAATTTCTTTACACAATATTTTATGTTTTCTTATTTAGTTGCAAAATATTGCAGTTTGTCACTCTGGTCCAATGTTCCTATGAGAGAGCGATTCTGTTTTCCGAGAAGAGAGAAACGACCCTTCAACAGATCTTCATACGAGGGCTAATAAAGTAACTTCCGTTTTCATATAGCGTGCGTAACAACAGAGACAGTGGCGCCGCTCTTGCGGTGGAGTGTACCTTGAAACAGTACGTGTCGAGCAGCGGTAGAGTCAAGGTCCTGGCTTTGTTCTTCTCTGAACCACGTGCTGTCAAAATGTGTGCTGCAATCGCAAGTCCCGACAGGTGTGAGGTACGTTCTGTAATAAGATTTCTTGTGACCTAAAACTGTAAAGCTAGTGAAATCCATCGCCAACTTTGTGAAGTTTATGGACCAGACGTAATGAGTGAAGGTAGTGTAAGATAATGGTGCCGTATGTTCAAAAATGGGCGAACCAATGTCCATGATGAAGAGAGAAGTGGTCGACCGAGTATCGTGAATGCAGATCTGATTCGTTTGGTTGACGAAAGGGTTAGAGCAAACCGTAGGTTCATCATGTCAGAGCTTAGTGAGGATTTTCCACAGATTAGTCGTACTCTTCTCTACAAAGTGATTACCGAAGATTTGGGCTACCGGAAACTTTCTGCCAGATGGGTGCCTAAACTCCGTTCTGAGAAACAAAAGGCTCAGCGGATGGGAGCTGCACTGTCCTTTCTTGAGCGTTACGAAAGAGGTGACGCTTTTCTCGATCAGATTGTGACAGGAGATGAGACTTGGGTGCGGTATGTAAATGCAGAACAAAGCTTCAATCAATGCAATAGGGTCATACTCACTCCCCGAAAAAAAAAAACCCACAAAGTGTCGTCAAACACTTTCCACAAGGAACTCATGGCAACTGTCTTCTGGGACAGAAAAGGAATTTTGCTAGTGGAGTTCTTGGAGAGGAATGCCAGAATTAACACTGAGCGTTACTGTAACACACTAACAAACTTGAAAAGGGCCATTCAAAATAAACGTCGTGGCATGTTGAGCTCTGGGGTGATTTTCCTGCATGATAACGCCCGGCCGCATACAGCGCGTCGTACAGCGACCAAACTGCAAGAGTTCAACTGGAAAGTATTGGATCACCCTCTCTATAGCCGAGATTTGGCGCCCAGCGATTACCATCTCTTCATGCATATGAAGACGTGGGTTGGCTCGAAGCGCTTTGACGATGACGAAGAGTTGAAACCAGCGTCGTAGGTTGGCTTCAGTCGCTGGCGGCCGAATTCTACGATTGCGAAATTTCAAAGCTCGTCAAACGCTACGACAAGTGTCTCAATGTGACTGGAAACTACATGGAAAAATAAATTAGAGTGTATACTTTCAAACGTATTGTAACCCAATTCTATAACGTCATTCACAGGTTTGTAAAAAATAAACGGAAGTTACTTTATGAATAGCCCTCGTAATAGCCTTGCGGAAAGGGTCGGCAATTCACAGTAAGCAACTCGTTGTCATGGCAACCAGGTTTGTTTACTGAAGGCAAGATGAAAAGTCTCCTTCGGACCTTCAGCATCCACATTCCTCACTACCTGGTATGTTAGCCACGTGGCCTGACTGGTGAGGGGTTCTTCTAAAGGAGATTAACTCAGTAGATTAAGCCGAACAAGAGAGATTAAAAATTAGAGCAAAATATGATCTAGTGAGGAATGCATTTTATTTTAATTTATATTTTTAATATTTAATAATTATTATTTTATTAAAGCACGAAAAAAGGGGTGAAGGTGGCCCTCACCTACTTCACTTAAATAGCCGCCACTGACCAGAGGTGTACTCGTGCGAGGGTGCTGCCCTGGTACTTCTTTCTCAACCAAGGAGCGCCCTGCTTCTTTTTTGAATAACAATTTTCTTGTGTCTTACGCAACTTTGTATTTTATAAGTATGCATATGGATTAGAAGTATAATTGCAGCAACACCACCACCTACACCACTACCAATAATAATAATAATAATAATAATAATAATAATAATAATAATAATAATAATAATAATACAGTATTTTCTTCCGTACTTAAGCCTACATACAATACCCCACACTCTTATTCGACCCTTTACTTACGCGCTTACGTCTACAATATTACAATACCGTAGGCTACCCTATTCCTACACACTTTTTCTCAAACAACTTCCCTCAGTTGGCTGTAATTCTGGAAATTTTTGCTGGTCAGTTCGTTTTCTTTGATGTATTGAAGTCCATGTGACTATGATTCTGATCACAATAACAGAAAGCTATAAGTTACCGTGGAACACATGCCATTCATGCTCAGGCATCAGCCTGCGAGAATGGCTAGTAAAGTTAGCGAGTTGAAAAACTGTTTTCAAACTTATCGTTGAATGAGAAGTTGGAATTAAAACAGAACGGTAGACAAACATCTCAGCTCAATATTGTGCAGGTAATAAAAAAACAGATATTTTAAAAGAGAATTTGAGTGTGATGTTCATGAAAGAAATGCATGGATTTGCGGCTGTGAGATGATCAATCGTTTGTACGTTTTCCATACTTGTTATTTGAGAAAGGTGGCAAACCTAATGATGTCGTCAGTGATTTTGCGCACTCGTCATAAAATAAATAAATATGAAAGAGCGCAGTCACATCTTTATTATCTTACATTATTTTAGGGAAAGTGAACAATCACCCACAGCTTATGGCCTGAACATAAAGATATAATATAATGAACAAATCTCGGAAAATCGTTATGTGCTTTCTAAATTGTCGACTGCATTAAATTCTGCGGGGCATTCGAACTAGCACTTTGGGATCACGATGAAAGTACAGATTCCGGGTGTTTTTAAAATCCTCCTCAACTTCTCGGCAAAGTTAGAAGCTTCTTTAAGGGATCATATTTTTTTTTTTGTTTATTTAACGACGCTATAAGTTGAGAAAGAGTTAGATTTTAATAGCGTGTGGGAAAATATCAGAGATAGTATCAAAATTGCAGCTGAGCAGAGCATAGGTTATTAATTCAGAGACCGGAACTTTGGCAGAATGCCTTTTTAAATGTGTTAAATCTATCTTCATTTAGAAAGTAAATCTGTACCAATTATACCTTTGTGATTGAAACGTCACAGTTTTATGTTGCCCTTTTCTTCCTTTTTAAAAATATACATGCATAATTTACAAAATAAATCCTTTTTTTTTAACTTTATTTGATTATTTATCTATTATTTATTAATTTATTATTACAAATTGTCTACAGATGTATTTTAATTCATTTCTATAACCGCTATAATGAAAGTGACTTCACCGAATATATATTATTGTCTTTCAGTCAGTTCATATCCTCTTTGCAACAATGAGTGCTGCCTGCAAAAATGTATAACAGTAAGCGTTTCAATTATCGCTTGTGTTTATTTGACAAGGCAACAATGAGTACGGGTCTAACGTTATTTTTAACGGTTATTTTTCTTTCAGTTTTCATTGCGACGTTGTTGTAGCTAGCAGCAAGATGCCGAAATTCAGTGTTCCTTTACGCAGTAAATTGCAAAGTTACGTTAATATTTTTGGATCCGACGTAGGCTATTTTGTACTGACGGTAAAGTACTTACATGCAAAATATGTGAGCAGTCAGTGAACTACGAAAATAAATATTTCATATTGCACCATATCAGTACAACCAAACACAAAAATGCACTTTCCAAGCTACTGGGAAGAAGATTTCCTTGCTTCCAACAGTAATTAATTGCAACATCGAGTCGAAAATCTCAATTTGCATTCGACTTATGTAAAGCTTTTCTTGCTGCCGAAATCCCTTTGTGAAAATTACAGAATCCTACATTAAGACAGTTTTTGGAGAAGTATACGAACGAATCTGTGCCTAGCAAATCAAGTTTGCAAAAATGTTACTTAAGTTAAGCGAATGTTACGATGACACAATGAAAATCATTAAAGATAAAATTAAAAATAAGAAGATATGGATTTCCATCGACGAGTCACCTGATCCTACGAGTCGTTTCATTGCCAATGTCATTGTTGGGCCATTAGATCCTTCAGAAGATGAATCAATGAAACCATTTCTGCTTACAACAGAGTGTCTGGAGAAAGTTAAAAATTCAACTATCGCGCAGTTATTCACCAATTCATTACAGTTACTGTGGCCTGAAGAAATTCAATACGACAACGTGTTACTTTTCATCAGTGACGCTGCACTATACATGAAAAGGGCTGGAATAACTTTAAAAGGGCTATTTCCAAACATGCTTCAAGTGACCTGCGTAGCACACGGCTTTCACAGAGTGTCAGAAGAGATACGATGCTTGTTTCCGGATGTCGATAATTTGATTTCCAGTATTAAAAAGATCTTTCTGAAAGCCCCATCAAGAATTCTGATATTTAAATCCATTGTACCAAATATACCTCTGCTCCCCAAACCTATCATAACGAGATGGGGGCATGGGTCTCAGCGGCACTTTACTACGCTTCAAATTTCCTGACTATAACTGAGATGGTCAACGCTCTGGAGGAGCCAAGAAACTTCTCCATTCTTCGGAAGTGAAAAATGATTTAACTTTCATTGCGGCCGAGTTTAGTTTCCTGCCACAAGTGATCTGCAAGCTTCAAGAAAGAGGGCAGCCTTTGACGAAGTCAGTGAAAATTGTGGATGATGCAGTGCAAAGAATGGACAGTGTATCAGGGAAATGGGGTTCATTAGTTAGGGAAAAGTGTAAAAAGTGTTTTCGAAAAATTGTGATCTTGATAAACTTAGAAACATTTAAAAAATTCTACAAAGTGACAAATCTATTGCAGTTGAAATGGATCCTACAATAATACTATGTTTCAGATTTGCTCCAATAACCTCTGTCGAAGTCGAGAGGTCATTTTCTCATATGAAATATGTGTTATCTGACAGGAGACTCAACATGACCCCAGAGAACTTAAAAAAAAAGTATTTGGTTGTCGTGTGCAACGAATAAGGCATTGCAATACATAGGCCTTTTAAAAACATTTTCATTTTTGTGTCAAGTACAACACTAGCATTTTGTTTAAAACTTTAAAGTTCTTTAAAATATGACGATCGAGTTATTGAATAGTGTAATCTAGTAAATAAATGGGTCTAGTGCAAGGTTTTTGTAATTGCCTTTTACTGCGTATTTTGGCTATTTATAATGCCTTTTTGCCTGCCTATTTTAACTATATATTATGATGCCTTTTGCCTGCCTGTTTTAATGATTCATAATGCCTGAACTTCCGGTCTCTGGTTATTATGAAACTAAGAAAAAGAAACCGTGGTTTGACGAAGATTGTTCCATGGTAGCAGAAAGAAGGAAACAGGCAAAATTGAAATTCTTACAGGATCCAGTTGAGGCGAATAGAGATAATTATTTCAATAAAAGACGGGAAGCAAGTCTTACACTTAGGATTAAAAAGAGAGGTTACTTGAAGGAAAAACTAAATGAGGTAGAAACAAATAGTAAGAATAAAAACATTCCAGATTTATATAAGGATATAAAGGAATTTAAGAATGGATATCAGGCAAGGGTAAACGTGATCAAGGATGAGAATGGTGACTTGCTTACAGACTGTCATTCAATCCTGAACAGATGAAAAATCTATTTTGGGCAACTACTAAATTTACATAGGCCAAATAGAAATGATCGGGACGAAATTCAAATAAAAACTGCTGAGCCATTTATACCCGAACCCACGCCTTCAGAAGTCGAAATTGCGATAGAAAATCTGAAAAAGTACAAGTCTCCAGGTATCGATCAAATTCCAGCAAAATTGATACAAGAGGGTGGAAGTGCATTATCTAGCGAAATTTATAAACTCGTACTTACTATTTGGGAAAAGGAAATTGTACCAAAACAATGGAAGGAGTCCATAATTGTACCTATTTTTAAGAAGGGGGCCAAGACTAACTGTGGTAACTTTCAAGGAATATCACTTTTGTTGACGTCCTACAAAATTTTGTCCAATATTCTATTCAGAAGATTAACTCTCTACGTTGATGAAATTATTGGGGATCATCAGTGTGGTTTTAGGTGTAATAGATCGACTATTGATCAGATTTTTTGTATTCGACAGATATTGGAGAAAAAATGGGAGTATAAGGGTTCAGTACATCAGTTATTCATAGATATCAGAAAGGTATATGACTAGGTTAAGAGAGAAGTTTTATAATATTCTTATTGAATTGGGTATTCCCAAGAAACTAGTTCGATTAATTAAAATGTGTCTCAGTGAAACTTACAGCAGATTCCTTATAGGTCAATTTCTATTGATGCTTTTCCAATTCACTGTGGGCTAAAGCAAGGAGATGCACTATTACCTTTACTTTTTAACTTCGCTCTAGAATATGCCATTAGGAAAGTTCAGGATAACAGACAGGGTTTGGAATTGAATGGGTTACATCAGCTTCTTGTCTATGCAGATGACGTGAAATGTTAGGAGAAAATCCATTAACGATTAGGGAAAACACAGAAATTTTACTTGAAGCAAGTAAAGCGATAAGTTTGGAAGTAAATTCCAAAAAGACAAAGTATAAGATTATGTCTCGTGAGCAGAATATTGTACGAAATGGAAATATAAAAATTGGAGATTTATCCTTCGAAGAGGAGGAAAAATTCAAATATCTTGGAGCAACAGTAACAAATATAAATGACACTCGAGAGGAAATTAAACACAGAATAAATATGGGAAATGGCTGTTATTAGTCGGTTGAGAAGCTTTTGTCATCTAGTCTGCTGTCAAAAAATCTGAAAGTTAGAATTTATAAAACAGTTATATTACTGGTTGTTCTGTATGGTTGTGAAACTTGAACTCTCACTTTGAGAGAGGAAAAGAGGTTAAGGGTGTTTGAGAATAAGGTTCTTAGGAAAATATTTCGGGGCTAAAAGGGATGACGTTACAGGAAAATGAAGAAAGTTACGCAACGCAGAACTGCACGCATTGTATTCTTCATCTGACATAATTAGGAACATTAAATCCAGACGTTTGAGATGGGCAGGGCATGTAGCACGTATGGGCGAATCCAGAAATGCATGCAGTGTGTTAGTTGGGAGACCGGAGGGAGAAAGATCTTTGGGGAGGCCGAGACATAGATGGGAGGATAATATTAAAATGGATTTGAGGGAGGTGGATATGAAGATAGAGACTGGATTAATCTTGCATAGGAGAGGGACCGATGGCGGGCTTATGTGAGGGCGGCAACGAACCTGCGGGTTCCTTAAAAGCCATTTGTAAGTAAGTTGTAATTATTTAACGACGCTATATCAACTACTGGGTTATTTAGCGTCGACAGAATTGGTGATAAGGAGATGGTATTTGGCGAGATTAGGCCGAGGATTCGCTATAGATTATCTGACATTCACCTTAGGTTTAGGAAAAATCTCGGAAAAAATGCCAATCTGTTAATTAGCCCAAGCGAGATTCGAACCCATGCCCGAGTGCAGTTCCGGATCAGAAGACAGATGCCTTTGCCGACTGAGCTACTCGGTGGCTAGGGATCGCCTTACCAATGCTACCGTCAGATTATAGGACTATGAATAGCACAATCGGTCTCTTGCAGTTACAGTACTCATACAAAACAACTTACAAAATACATTTTCAGAGACTTGCAAGCTTTTGCTCATTGTTACTACAATAATTTGATTTTTCCCTGTAGTAGTCTTCATATTTATTATTTAAATTCAATTAGTGTTAGACTTTTTCAAAATGAGTTTCAGTTCCAGTATTTTGAAAATATTTGTCTTAAATTATTGGAAATTAAATGTATGTAAGAAAAGGACAACATGTAAACAGAATTTTTTTTTTATTATTCATATACCAATGTGAACCCCCAAATTTAATAATTCATGAGCCGCCACTGTTCAAGAACTTAAGTCATTCTGGCCTCATTATTATGTAAGGATTGTAAACTATCACTAAACATTCACGAAGTTATGGAACTTCATGATCAGTATAGCTGCATCTACACAGCTCAACTATCCATGCATGTAAGTATTCAATCTGGGGAGGATATTGAAAGATGCAAACTGAAAACACACGTTCAATTAAGACACATGCAAATTTTGTATCTACACGGTATACCATGTTAAACCCCATCTTCACTTCGTATACAGTAGCGCTCAAAAGTGTTTTGTAGTTAAGGTTTTATGTTGTCAATACTGTTTGCATGCAGTTACAACAACGCAAAGCACACAGCTATGTCATTCTATGAGTAGCATCACATTGCTGTGGTTACGTATCTATAGTCCCGAAGCTGTTATTTCCGGCGTGACTCCGTCTCTTTGCTTACGTCTTAGAAAGTGAAGGCTCTATAAAGTCTAGGTAGGTAGTATCGTTCGCCATTTTTGTTCTTACGTTGTCGAGCTACCATACGAGGAATCTATTTGCCACGCCGTTAAACATTATCATGTCATAGCTCATATGATAATAAAACAAACGCAATGTAATTCAGCAAATAATTGAGCGGCAAATAACGTCTTCGTGTGCTTTCTGCGAACGCCAACGAAAGAGCTAAAATGGCTGGCGATTATATTAAGTATTTATCAAGCCTTAAGAAATGAATCAGCGAATCACAAGACGCACACGTTTAAATGTAGCCGACCTGCAACGCAATTGGCTACCGGAAAGTAGAGCGACGGGACTATAGCTAGGAAAGAGGCAGGGTTATTTCCTTGGGATCAAAGGCGACCAACATGTAGGACTGATATCTCTAGTGTTACTCAGTGCCTACTGTCTAGTGAAGTGAAAGCCTTAACATCACACCACTCGAAAGGCTTTTTGGGACCTGCAGTAGGATAGTTTTGCTTGCTTTGCTTTCCAGAAATAAAAAGTAAAAAGTGTACATACCTGATACATTAGACGTTTGGAATAATGACTGTCTGCTCACATACAAGGCCCATATCTTCAGAAAGTATTTCTTGCAGTGATGTGGCTTGACACACTGACATTTTTGACATTCTTTCCTCCTTTGCTAAATAGCACAATGACTTTCAAAACTAGTCTGTAATACAATATTAATATCTCCAGATTTTCCTCGATTAACACACCTTGTTTCCTTTTCGGTTTTTTACTTAATACATGCACGAAATTTCGCCACTAACATGTTTATTGTTGTTTTGTAAAGAACTAGAGAAACCAGAAAATAGCTTTCATTAAGATACCTATCTACCCTTGGGAGACAAATTTGCAGTTTTTATTCAAATTTTAAAAACTTTTTTCCCTGATTACTTCACACATAATTAAGGATTTTCATATAAAATAAACCTCTGAAATATTTTTGGGAGGGCAGGGCAGCAATTTTTTAAAGCGAAAACTGAAATTTGTTTTAGTCCTTGACCCACAGTTTTTATGTTAGAACAAAATTTATTTCACTGTCTTA
The DNA here is from genome assembly GCF_040183065.1 of Periplaneta americana. Taxonomy (NCBI): domain Eukaryota; kingdom Metazoa; phylum Arthropoda; class Insecta; order Blattodea; family Blattidae; genus Periplaneta; species Periplaneta americana. Next base: position 43,899,382 of record NC_091125.1, on the reverse strand, counting down.
CTCCTAAAAGAATACGGTATAAGCTGTGAAAACATTTTTTTCCCTATCTTATCCTATTAAGGAAAAATGCCATTTTATTTTCTGAAAATTTCAAACATAAAAATAAAAATTTAAGATCTTGAAGTTTTAAATTAACTTTCTTAAGCAGTAAGACACTGATTGTAGTTTGGCACTTAGCTACGTTAATCAGCTTCATTTTGGTGCAATATTGATAAAAAATACCTCAATTCTAAGTGCACTTTAGCATTAGTGTTGTAAAATGGTGTAAAATTGAACATGGAGAAAAATCTACGTCCTGAGGATATGAAAATTGTAAACCAAACACACAGCTTCCTGACTGTATGAAAAATAATACAATCAAACTCTACCACCAAATTCGAATTGTTATTACACGAATAATATATAAAATTGACAGAATGTGACGGATTGACACTTGCAGAACTGCACTTCCGGTCAATAAAAACTCGGCTAATTAATTAACCAAACATCATAGAGACAAAACTGACATATTTTTGAAAACTAGAAAGTTCAAGCTTTCAGATGACATAAAAATAAAAGAATCAAAATTTTTTAAGGAAAATAAAAAATTTAGGCTAGACCTTAAGTTTCTGTGTTTCATTCTCCATGAAGATTGCATGATGAAGGTCTCAAAAATTAAAATTCTTTGCTCAACATCATATCTCATTTTCACAACACTGTATGAGTATAAAGTGAATGAAGTGGGTCATGTGTTTAGCACAAGATTCGCATTCGGGAGTTCTGTGGTTCAAATCACTTTGGCTATATGAACTTAAGGCGGGGGGTGTAGGGGGCCCGTTGGGTGAACAGGTGAGGAGTCTCATGTACCTGGTGGCTGGTACACCTCATTTTCATTCATCCCATAATTCAGAGTGCACAATAGGCCTTGTCGTGCCGATGTGCTGAAGGATTTCCCTAACCCCCTAGCCACACAATACTACTACTATTACATATGCATATATTATCAAACAAATGCCGACAAAGAGAAAATCCTCAGACAGGGATATATTTTCTTAAATCCCATGATGTTTGTACAGAACTTTTAGCACTGGTACACTCTTTGACACGGAAATTGGTCGTTGTTCAGAGACTAAGTCCCACCTCAGAATAGCTCGACAATCATCGTGTACAATGTGTTCACTCACATGCATTTCTTTAATTTCAGTGTCATTTTACTCTCAATATGGCCTAAGTAAAATGTGTATTGCAGTCAAGGACGATATTCTATAATTTCATTGTATACAAGTGGCTAAAATGCATGGTTTATAATCATAATGACCACTTTATTTAAAATAATTTTTTTATATATGAATTTAAATACTATTATAGTCACAATCATGCCATGGTATGAAAGAAAAATTTCACAACCTGGAGAGGGAATCGAACCTGCGACTTCCTGTTCTCCGGTCAGGCGCTCTATCACTGAGCTATCGAGTTCGTCTCACGCCAAAGGCTTGGAATTATCCTTTCATACTGGCGACTCTGTTATAGAGTACTGTCCATAGCGTCTGATCTAGTCAGCACTGCTTATGGGTTGAAAGAAACTTTTACAACGCTAGAGGTTGTGAAATTTTTATTTCATACCATGGCATGATTGTGACTATAATAGTATTTAAATTCATTAATATGTCAAATCAACGGACATGTATACGTCACCAAACATCGTAAGATGAAGATTACATTTTTTATATATCTTCTAAACACTTATTAGTGAGCTTAATGAATTATGATTTCATAATTGGAAAATTACGGTGGGTAAACCGGATAATTTTACACCAAGAACTCTAGTTACAGAATTGAAACTGCAATCTTCTCAAAAATGAAGAAAGAAAAAAAAAAAAAAAAAGAAAGAAAAAAATTTTGCATTATCACATAATGACACCGCCTGCTAGAATGCATCCACGCATCTGATGATTGCTTATACTGCCTGCTCATTCAATGGTAAAATAAGTAACATCATCTTCTTCTTCTTCTTCCATCCCTTATTCCATTAAGCGTCAGGGTAACCTCAGTCTATCCATCTCTGCCACTCCTGTCTATTACTACTCAATCTCTTCATTTCTCCCACTGTCCTCCCACGTTTCTGTCCAATTCTCTCAATTCTATCCTCCCATGTTATACGTGGTCTTCCTTTTCCATATCTTTCTTCCACTCGCATTTCAAAAACCTGTTTTGCTTTCCTTTCCTCTCCCATTCTTTTAACATGGCCATACCACTTCAATTGGCGTTCCTCCACTACCATGCTCATAGCTTTCCTCTGTCCAGCCTCTTCTCGGATTCCTTCATTTCTGATTCTATCTCTTCTGGTTTTTCCTATTACTCTCCTTACAAACTTAATTTCTGTAGCAGTAATCTTACTCATGTAAAACATGTAACATGAATAGGAAAAATTTGCTGCTAGATGGCTAGATGACGGCCTGTTAAGTCTCTTGTGGATAGATATCTTATATGCTTTATGTTTATATTAAGTGAATAAAATATTACTTTGTTTCGCGACTCTAATAGCTTCGTTAATCCATTATATTCTTTGCTCTTGAAACAAAAGGAAATACAACTAGGCATGCATAAACAAAATTTAAAATATGAAAACCAATGAGTGCTCAGTTATAAAACTCCTATGTGACAGAATTAAAAACAGTTTTCAAACTAAAATTGCAAATTAACTATTAGAAGGACATTTTATAGAACTTGTAAAATTAATTAATAATTTTTGTTCTTAAAAAACTGCAGGAGACCATGATCTGTTCATATGCTACAAGTTCTTGGTGATTAACAAAAAAAGTTAACATTTCAGATAGGGACTTTTGCAACTAGTCAATTAAATTAAAAATGAACTAGTGAACCAGGAACTTACAGCTTCACTACTTTCCGAAAAAGGGGGTTCTCCTAACAAGAAAACCGGAAAGCTTTTTCTGTGTGGAACTTCCCTACATTATTAAGTAGAGGTTTCACGAATTTATTCACAAGAGTTTGTGACACAAGTTTCTGATGATTATTATTCATAACACACTTCAATATGTCACATTGGCACAAAGTAGGTAGAATAATGTTTTTTTTTTTTTTTTATAGTTTGAAGCAGACATACATATAAGCTGGCTGATGCTGCACCTACTGTTGGAATTTGGAAATATGCTGTTTCAGTGAAAGCACTGTTAAAATGGTCTTATGAGCAGGCAGTATAAACAGCCATTTGATGCATTCGAGTAGGTGGTGCATAATGAGTCTAGATAAAAGTAAATATTTAATATGAAATAAGAGCCTTTTAACCAAAAAGTTAATAAAATATTAATAGTGGTTCCTTAAACCTTCCACTGAAGCCACATTGTAGTAGATCAATTGTGTATGAGTGGTAAAACACATGACTTGTAAGTTGTAGTGTCGGAGTTCAAATCCCAGTTACCTGAAAGAAATTTGTATATTATTTTTATAGGTCTCATATTACTTCAATGATTTTAATTCATAATCATATGGTGAAGCTTTTAATAGAAAAAGGAGCATCTTCTGCGGATCTCTGAAGAAAGAATTAAGAAAGAGACTAGTGAAGTGCTTTGTGTGGAATGCAATACTGTATGTGGCAGAAACGTGAACATTACAACGAAGTGAAGAGAAGTGACTAGAAGCATTTGAAATGTGAATATGGAGAGGGATGGAGCGTGTGAAATGGACAGACAGAATAACATACGAAGTTGTGTTGAAAAGACAGGGTGAAGAAAAAATAATTCTGAAACTGATCAGGAAGGGAAAAAGGAATTGGCTGGGTCACTGATTGAGAAGAAATTGCCTTCTGAAGAATGCACTGGAAGGAATGGTGAACAGGAGAAGAGTTCGGGGCAGAAGAAGATACCAGATGATGGACGACATTGAGATATATGGATCATAAGAGGAAGACAGAAAATAGGAAAGACTGGAAAATTCTGGGTTTACAGTGAAAGACCTGCCCTTGAGCAGAACACTATCAATGAATGAATTAATTGGATAGTTAGCATGGCTGGTCAGAGTGTGAATTAACGAGGGAAAGCTGGGGGGAATTTCCCCCCCATTGGAAAGTTATTCCCCTCTCATAAATTCATATTAACATCCCTGCCAGGGATAACTTCTATCCCCCCTTCACAAAATATAATTGTTTAAATTTTTTATTTTATTTTAGTAGGTTATTTTATGGCGCTTTATATGGTTATTTAGCATCTGAATGAGATGAAGGTGATAATGCCAGTGAAATGAGTCCAAGGTCCAGCACCGAAAGTTACCCAGCATTTGCTCATATATTGGGTTGAGGGAAAACTCCGGAAAAAACTTCAACCAGGTAACATGCCCCAACCGAGAATCGAATCCGGGCCATCTAGTTTCGCGGCCAGACGTGCTAATCGTTACTCCACAGGTGTAGACAATTGTTTTAATATGAGTATACTTTATAAAGCATAAAGTAAGCAAAGAAAATAATATTAATGTATTATCATCACCGACAAGCTGACAACAATCAATAGCTTAGGAATTACACATCTTATTTTAAACTGCTCATGGATATAATTATTATTATGATCAAGATGCAAGACAAGCAACTCAGTGTGACCAAGCGTTGAGCCATATCGAATGAGGATAATAATAATGTTACGTATGGTATTCTCTATCTAGGATTCTATCCCCTCCTCATCAGAAATCTTAATTCGCACTCTGGTTGTATCCAGATCTTACCAACACAAAATACAAAATGAATAACATTTAGTGCTCTATCTTAATTTTAAACTAGAAATAAATTAATTTCGGTAAAACGTATACAATAAATAACATTTAAACCTAAAACATGGGAATAAAGATAAAAACAGCTGTTTTGAAGCATTCCCTTCCTTAGAAATTCGACGTTGACTTAACCATTGTTTGTTATTTTATGGGGTTACCCATCACTTGTATTTAAGTGGTAAACTGCATGACTAGTTGCGTTGCTACCATGAATTCGAATCTGGAATAATGTAAAGTAATTCATATATGTTTTTTTTTTTTTTTTCTATTTTAACTTCTTTCATCTGATGATTTTGAAATAAGATCATGCCTAAAAATTAATATAATGTTTCAATATTACCGTTATGTATAAGCTAAATTATAGACTTGGAAATTTAAATTTAAATTACAACCAATAACACTGCATGCTAATACATTAAAAATATCTCAACATTTTAAATATACATAGAGAAAGTCAAACCCTAGTCTTTGGAACGAAAAGAAAGACCTCTACTGATAAGCCATAAAGGCTTTCTGAGGGAATATGTCGTTTCATGACATACAAATACATTGCTGCTACAACTTGACTTCATCCTCAACACTTAGACATCCTCAACTCAACACTTAGACAAATTCATGCTATAGGAGGGCAACCATTTTCCGTGTCAGAGGGTGAACATAATAAATTATACCGTACTTATTTAATTGTAATGTTCAAACGTGTGAAGGCCTATTGGCATACATGTTAATTCCTGACCTCATTAGATGCAGACTCTGCTGTAGGGTCCTGATTGATCTCTCTAGATACACATGCATTAACAAAAAGTGCTAATAACGTAAAACAGCTAGTCTAAACTGATTTATATTACAAGCATTTTACACAGTAAAAAAAACTTTCTACCATGAATGCTACATTCTATAATATTTTTCTAATCTATATGACATTTAACATATAGCAAGTTTTCCAATTAAGCTTATTATTTTGAAACTAAACATTAATGAAAGCAAAAGAGAGAAAGGGCTAATCAAGTTTTCGGACTACTGAGAATGTGATTTATGGTGAATAGATGAAATCAGATAATGTAATTTTTGTTAAATTATAGGAGTGAATAAACTAAAAACTAAATATTTAAATTATAAATTCAATTTTAATAATTTAATGGTTACATGAAAATAACATGACGTTCCAAATAACATGTTCATTGTTTGACAAAAAAAAAATTACAAACATTTCAGTCATGATGATTAAAATACTTAAAGTATCATCTAGATATCATTTGCAGTAATTTATTCAATAAAGCTAAATATGGAAGTAGTGTTAATTATTTATTTACTTTTTAATGTTATAAAACTGGATATTGTACAATAGATTTATATTAGAGGGTCCTCTTTGAAATTTAGTATTTTCAGACAACCAGTACAGTATTTAAGGAAAGGTGAATATGCACCAATTACAAATTCATGTATCATTATTAGTCTATGAATATAGAGCAAGAGTATAAAAATAATTACAGTGGCACACAAATCCAATGTAATCAATCAGTTATATCATCTGACAGTCGGCATTAATGAACGTTAATCATATAAGATTGTGAATCAGAAATGTAATCAAGTCTGACTTTGAACTAGTATACTTCTTTGGGTTCAAATACAGGTAACTGCAACTTCACATTGATGAATAATATGATACATTCGAATGAAAGTTACTGGTATACTGAATTTCATGCACCTTAACATGCTCAACACATGTATCACTAACCCACTTAAATTCGTACTTTCGTTGCACAGGAATTTATATTTAACACGTGTTTATTGAAATAATTCCAATTTTTATACCATAGTAAAGAATGTATACATAAACTTCACTGTTAAATGGTAAACTTCTCTTTAAGACGTAGCCTACATTTTTATTACTTTAGAAACATTGTTAAAACAGGATTTTACTCTGCCATCTCTCCAAATGATGGTCACGAATGCCTTATGGAATGAAATTACCTCAACAAGATCAGTACCGGTAACAAGTAGTTTCCTAATTTAAACAAATTAAAAACTCACATGACAATGTGAAAGTTAAATGTTTATGCACCAATTGAAAACAGATTAAAGATATATTTCCTGTTAGAATTGTTTTTCTATTATTGTAGCTATACACAAGAGAGACAGGAAATAAAGATGTGAGGTGCATTTTCGTGTGCTAGGCGCAGGATATAAGTGAATTTCAAAACTGCTTGCAGATACATATGTACGTGTGTGTAATGTCATTATGTATGCACGTACGTCTGTAGTATGCAACACATCAATATCTCCTTTCTCCGGTCAATATCTTTTGACACCATAAATTAAAATGCTGCCTCAAACAAGATAATTAAATGTTAATTATGGTGACAATCAGAAGTTACAAGTCAATTGCACAAAAGTCGTTAGGGCTATAATTAATATCACCATTTCACGTCACTGGCTGCACTGTCAGAATATCTGGATTTTTATCCATAAAACTTATAACAAAATATGTAAATACAAGGCGAGATTCTTATAAAAGGAACTCAAAATAAGCACATTCGTCTAGCACCGGTATTAAAAGCTCCAGAAAAGGAGTCAAGGAGTCATCAAATGCATTAGCCTGGTTGCTGTGATGAGTCTATGGGTCAACAAATGAGATCATAATATACCGCGTTCCTTTGGTAACAGGCAGACCCTCATGGTAGTGTGTCAGTCTCCCAGGGTGCATCAGCATCCAGCCAAGACGCGTGTCTGTAACACTGCAGTTGTAACGGATGAATCTGCATCCACCACCCTGCAAACACACGGCAACATTCTTAAAAATGTCTAATTGACAATGTGAGACTTCAAAATAAATTTATGCCACAGAGACAAGAAAACTGTAATGATTAATAAATAGGGTTATAGTGAAACGTCCACGGACAGATATCTTCATAAGGCTGAATAGCTCCAAGACCGAGAAACTTACAAAATTCGTATCCAAAACAAACATTTAAAGCTCTCTTTTGAAAAACACTTTCTCTATATTTACAATTTTTTTTTATCCTATCATAATGTAACACTCTTATTTTTGGATGTTTTCTTTAATAATATGTAGCTCTTCAAAAATGAATATATTTTTGCTTATAGTTTTGAATTAGTACGTAAACCTCTTCAAATTAATATAAAATTATTGAACTAGCAGAAATTGTGATCTCCCTTACTCTTTGCAAATCAAGCTTTCAAGTATAACTCCCTGTAAAGTTGATTTGAATAATTCGAGGGAAATTTGTTTGGTTTAATAAATATAGTGAATTTCCATTGTACTATGTAGGTATCATGTATGTAAAGACTCACAATTTTCAATTATTCAATTTGATTTTATGCACTGCAGTATAACAACGAAGTTTGGAAACATTTTTTTTCCCCCTTTTTAATTTTTCGACTTTTCTTTAGGTTTATTGAATGTAATAACAACATACAACAACAAAATGAAATAATTTAATGGGGGAACATCACAGTTTAAATTCCATATGAATTGATTATGAGACAATTCTGAGGGGATCAGTAGGTGGTAATGCCTTCTTGGGCTTGAATCAATGCAGCAATATGTCTTGGCTGAGGCTATGAGATCATACAGGACCTATTGATCGGGACAGCCCCACTCCTCAACAGTGGCCTTACAGAGGTCTTGGACAGTCTGTACAGAAGAATCGTGGTGTAAGATGGCATATTATTTGAACCTGTCCCAAGTATGCTCTACATATCTGGTAAACTTGCTAGCCACTATATTTTGGTGAGATGAGTATGCCCAAACTCATCCACATGTCTTGCTCAGTGTTCCCTAGCATTATCACCTCGAAAAATGACGCCATTACCAAAATGTATCTGGACTGGCTCAACAATGACTTCTAGAACTTATAATAACACCGCCCTCAAGTTATCCAAGACTGGCAAAATGGTTATACGACAACTATGCACGATGGAGCCTCCACCTTGTTGGTAATGTGGAACTGCATGGTGAAGTCTCGCACTCTCCAAAGGAGAATTCGGCCTGAATCTGGTTTAAGCAAATCCTGGTTTCATCAGAAAGCAAACTGGTTTTAATTATTTTAAAATGCATTAAAAATGTTCACCTTTTACAACACTATTCAGAGATATGAATAACCTCACTTATTCGCAGTATTTGAAATTTAATTGCCTATTAATGTTCGTCATTTGTCTCCAATATTATTGTTGGGATCAATTAGCAATGCTAAAGAAGAGTCTTATTATTGATGTATACCACAATAAAACAGAAAATGTAAGAGATTTTAAACTTTTGTGATGTGGTTAGGCCTATATTGTAATAAGAATAAAATATGGTTAAATATTACTTCATTTTTAAGGTTTTGGTAAAAAAATTATTTTGTATATTTTGTATTGCTATCTACCTGACATAGCACGCCTACATGCATTCTTTAAAGTGCCGCATTACTACTGCAAAGGAGCAACAATCTAATACAGCATAGGACATGGATGTTTGCCCATTATTATCGATAGGGTGACTAGACATCTCGTTTTTAAGATTATATCCTGACAAATGTAATAAGGATAGCATAACTGTCCCATTTTAAATGTGATTTAAGATAATAAATTAACTTACTTATCCACATTTCTTAAATTTTATTTTTGGCAATTCAGAATGTGAAAAACTATGAAGAAATAAACGTATTTTCACTTCAACCATCTACATTGAGCCTACAAATTACACAATGTTGAATATAGAATTAAGAAATTTCTCCATACTCATACCAAATACTGTAGAGAGCTAATACCGGAAAGCAACGCGATTAACATGGTGTCGGGTGGCGACACGAGAACACTAGCGCTGTCTAGCGGCTTGGTTTGAACAATGCTTCCAATATGTATTGCTTCAAATACTGTACGAAGCTCTCTACAGTATTTGATTGCGTACATATCTAGGAGGGGTTGGGAGGAATTGTAGGCCTATATAGTATTACATGAGAGCTAAAGAAATCAGTACAGAACGGTCAGATTTATATTCTCGTTAATTTAATTGTCATAACTATTGAATGAACATTATGATGCTAATAATAACATTATAAGATGTTTTAAAAGAGATATCACATTGGTGAAAAACAACATTAAAGCTACAGTACAGCTACTGTACATACTTCTTTATTGTTCCATTAACTCTCTATTCTCCAGGTTACTGATGCATTACTTTAACCTTTCTGCTTTTTTTTTTTCTCCAGTCACTGTTCTACAACTTATTCTGTCACATTCATTTTTTACAAAGCAATTGATCATTACGTTAAGAACTTATTAACGAAAACATGTTTACAATCTTTACATACTGAATTAGTTTGATCTATTTGTTTAAAAATAAGGGTCATTAACATGGATTTTACACCTTGTCTGCTTGATGAAAGAATTTTTCTAAAGTGCGTATGAAATGTTGATCGAATAATTTTAGACAAAGAAACTCAATAACTTGTGGGAATTAGAAAATTAGCACTGTCATACTTTGTATTTGCAATATGCTGATAAATGCCTGTCAAGTTTTCAGATTTGAAACTAGCTAGTTCCAGTTTGCATGTCTCATGTGGCATTCTGCTACAAGCCCACTCTGTTACATATGTTAGTGCATTATCTGGAATCATACACTGATCATGATTGTCCTCTTCAAGTTCAGCGGTTTCTACAAAACTGTTTTCTGTTGCTGGATAATCACTGCAGATTCTAAATGAACTTTCTTCAATCTCCTTCTTCGTAACGAAACAATCACTGACTTCAATTTCACAGTTGCCTTTCTCTGAAGGTGTTAAGAGCTGGCAGCTCATAATTCCTCTGATGGCAGACTTGAATTTACAGCTGTCAGGGATAATGTTATTACCACCCTTAGAACGCACGACAGAGAAAATATTTTCTATTCAGTCCTGTGTTATACGTCTTGTAAGCAGGAACTGAAAGTTGAAATTTTGTTCCAAATCTTTCCACAAGTGACGTAGCGCTATTATATTTTGTATCCAACCCTTAAAGCAAGCAGGGTTTGTCTTTTTTTTCGCTCAGAATTTTCAGTTTTGAAAACAGACTTTTCAGTTTTTGTAGAGTCGTCCAATGACAAGAAGTAGTTTGTAAAGCCCTGCGTGAGAATTTAGCATCGTTCATGGTCGATGAATTAAAATCCATCAGCTCTATAAACTCAGCTGTTTGAAGAGCTTCTTCAGGTAGTGACTGAAACGACACGTGAGTTTTTATAGCTTGCTTACTGAATGACTTAGCACCTGTGCAGCCAGGCAAACCCTCATGGGCGAGAAAGGTGGAAGTTCTATATGTTTTATCTCAAATTTGGGCATAATCGAGGATTCACATCTTTATCCTTATTATACAGTTCAATAACATGTTGCCACTTGTATACGAAAGGTCGTGCCGCTTAAAGTTGTTTCGTACTGACTTTAGGAGATGTGGTGTGTTGTGTCATGGAAGAAGTACACAATTTCTCCATCTATTTCAATAAATGGTTTATCAACCTCGCATCCCAATAAATTCCTCATTCTAATATTACTGACTGCCTGGTCACTAATGACTACTTTAGGAAAATAGCCACATTTCCTAACCTCGCGGATGGCTTCGGAAAGAAGATCCTTTAGAACATCACCGGGCGTGGAATTATAAGATAGGAAATATCCTATTATCTGCTTGTAGTTGGTTTGCAAGCCCCTAATCATAAATACTGAAGCTGATTTGCGGGTTCCAATTCTTCATTTTTTGTTTGATTTTGACTCTCGTACAGTCCAAATTCTACAAAGCCATCGAATAAATCTGATTTTACATCATACGAGAAACTTTGTTTCAAAGATATCTCGTCAAGTACAGTAGAATCAACTCTCTAAGCTGGGGTCAGACTCCTCGATTTTATCTTAAGCAGTTGCATTATTGTCTCATTGAAACCTGGATCAACACCCAATTGTTGCAGCCAATGACGTAAGGAGCGAACAGTTGGCAGACAGAAAGTCTTCCTCAAGTATCGATATACATTCGGTGAAGCGTAATGCAATGCCAGTGCGAAATTTTTGTCATACTCGGTATATCGCCTTCCCATAGGTTTTCTTTTTATTAGCTTCAACTGAGATTTAAGAAATGAATCTTCTACCAGCGATTGATCACATTCTAAAGATGAATGAGATTTTTTTCAATTTTTGTACGTCAGCTCTTAGGGTTTGAATGAGTTTCCTTTGTTTTGACAATTTTCTGCGCATTTCTTAATTTGTTAGTAAGAAATTATTTTTTTCTCAGACGAAATTTTTTCTCTTTTAGGAATTCTAGCATTCCCCAAGTTATCTGTAACAAGATAAATTTTGTGCTTTATAAGGCTTACAATATTATATTTCGAAACATTTTATATTGTAATCATATCTGCTAGCAAATAACAATTACGATATTAGGGTCAGGAAAATAAGAATACAACAATCAGGGCTTACTTAAAAGTTTGTCACTTTGTAGAGTGCATAGGTTATATTAGAACAGGTAGTACTGTATCTTAATTTTGTCACAGTCCATGTAGACTGGGCTTCTAGCTCGCTGCACGCAACACAAGAAATGTTTCGATCTCCTCTCGCACGGCCGACCGAGACCCTCTTGTCAACTTATTCAAACCTTTCTGCTTGGAGCGCTGTTAGTCGATGTCGCGCATATGAGAGCCAACTTTCCGGTATTAGTATCTACAGTATTTGCTCATACCTTCTACTGGACTGATGAACTGTTTATGCCTCTTAACTAAATTAATGTGGTTACTCTGTATTAATAATTACCATATATTACTTCTTTGTATAATTTTTTTTACTTATTTCATATCTCAAAGTCGCAATGCTGATGTACGATCTATGGAATACAATAAATGAACGATATATATCATATTAGATAGTGGCATGATGTTATGCAAACTTAACGTTATGATAATCCTAGAATTCCACCAGGTGTAGGGTCAGAAACTCTTTAGGTGTGTAAACACACTAGAATAGCAGTAATAGACTACATTATTTCATTAGAATTTCTTAAAATTTCTAATATATTTAATGTGAAAGTTGCTCTCCACTTCTAATTTATCTGGCTAACATTATATTATTGCATCTGTCAAAAGTAAAGGTATCCCGTATATGTCATGAAGGTGCTTGGAAGGCATGGAGGTAGAATTCCTTGCTTACTTGAGCTCGACACTAAAATGAGGTAGTGTGGTCAACATCACGTTCTGACTACTTTTACCCCCAGGAAAGATCCAGTACTCAATTTCATAGGAGGCTAAGTCAACTTCAGGATCCTTCTGAAAGTTTTGGCAACGAAAAAATTCCTGTCATCACGCAAGACTGAACCCAAGACTTTCCAATCTGTAGCTAGTTGCTCTACTAACTGAACTACCCAGCTGCCACATCTGCCATAGGCACTCAGAAATTCTCGGTGGCTAATGGCTTTGAAGCTTCTGATTAGACCATCACCATGTTTTCACTCACCTCATAATCTATTTTTGGACGATTGAGCGCCACATTGATGGTATATGTCGAAGAGTCATGATGTGGTCTGAGAGATGGTTGTTCTTCTGGTCTGTATCGCACCACAAAGTTCATAATCGCTCTCGGAGGCTAAAACAAGACAAAACATAAGAACACACTTAAATGAGAAAGATGACACGTACAAAAAAAAAAGAGAAGAAGAAGAACAACAACAACAACAATCTCTCAGTATTGTCACTGAGTAAATTCCAGTTATAAATTTACGATTATTATTTATTAACAAAAACTACTTTCACAGATTTTTCAATTGACTTATTATTCTGACTTCACAATTTCTTTTATGAATGTGTTACAGACTCTAAAAATTCTCAAGATCTCAATCAAGTGAACGAATCCCAACACACCTCAAGTTTTACTTTGAACTCTCCTCATACTAAATTTAATAAAAGTCCAAAGATACAGTTTCTTTTAAATATTCATCTGTTCCCTCTCCTATGTCTTACCCTTTTCATAATAATAAAATGTATGTATTAATGAAGAACTAAAGGTAGGATATCATTTTAATGAAACTGGTTTTATTCTATTTCAGTATTTAATATCGTTTCGGTATAATATTGATTTATTATACAGAGTCATCCATTTGTTTGGCGCCACTTGCGGAAGCAGAGTGGAGGCTGCATTACACAGTACACCAGCTCATATTCGGCTGCTACACCTTGGCAAAGCAAACAGATATGCACACACATTCTTATAAATAAACAACATACGAGATAAATCGTAACATTAATGATGAACAGGGCTCAATTATGGAATATTTGTGCAATTTATTATTGTGAACGTACCTAAAACTGCTTGCCTTTTCAAAGAAGATGCTAAAAACGTTCACTGTTTCCTGCCAGACAGACAATGTAGAGTTTTAGGACATTTTCATTCACATGTCCCCACTCTTTATTTTCAAAATGTTGGCCATTTCTCCTCCTGTTTTGTTTTGCAATTTTGCATTCAATATTCGCGGTTTGATTTATAGGTTGTCTTTTGAACTACGCCAAAAATTAAAATCACATGAAGTTAGGTACAGAGATCGAGTAGGACACAACCCTTCACTTATTACTCTCTCACCAAAGATGTCAGCAATGACACACTATAAAGTCCAAGCTGTATGAGCTTCAGCCCAGCTTTTTGGAACACATTATACATTCGTTTTTCAGTTAATCGAGGAAAAAACTGCTCCAAAATTAAGACAATGTATTGGTCAGCATTAATTCTTTCAAGGGCCAATTATTATTGTTTCACTTGTGAACGTACCTAAAACTGCTTGCCTTTTCAAAGAAGATGCTAAAAACGTTCACTGTTTCCTGCCAGACAGACAATGTAGAGTTTTAGGACATTTTCATTCACATGTCCCGACTCTTTATTTTCAAAATGTTGGCCATTTCTCCTCCTGTTTTGTTTTGCAATTTTGCATTCAATATTCGCGGTTTGATTTATAGGTTGTCTTTTGAACTACGCCAAAAATTAAAATCACATGAAGTTAGGTACAGAGATCGAGTAGGACACAACCCTTCACTTATTACTCTCTCACCAAAGATGTCAGCAATGACACACTATAAAGTCCAAGCTGTATGAGCTTCAGCCCAGCTTTTTGGAACACATTATACATTCGTTTTTCAGTTAATCGAGGAAAAAACTGCTCCAAAATTAAGACAATGTATTGGTCAGCATTAATTCTTTCAAGGGCCAATTATTATTGTTTCACTTACTGCATATCACACTGACCTCAGGCTCATGTAATGGACATTCGTATATAAGCCTTGGATTTTCTTCTGACCAATATCGATTATTATAATTATTCACCCATCCATGCAAGTGGAACCATGCTTCGTCATTAAAAACATTAACTTTCGATCTAAAATTCCGTCATTTACAAGCTGGAGAAATCAGTTGCAAAAAATATATTCTACTCTGAGAGTCCCTGAGGCAAAAGGCTTGCACTTCGGTAATTTTGTATGAATTAAGTTTCAGTAATTTTGTAGTATGTTGTGCTGATGTATAACTGATTCCCCACTTGTTGGCTAGTTTTGAGAGATTTTCACAGTGATTGTTCTAATTCAACACCCTTATCATGAGAATTTTCCTCTGTTAAATGTGACGTCTTCAACTTGATTTCTTGTTCAGTCCTGATCTAGTAGTTTTGAATTTCTTTACTATTTTACGAACTATGCTACCATTAGGTGTCTCAACTCTTGGAAAACGTTTCTGAAATTTTTTCTCTATGACAGTGAGCAGTTGATTCGTTTTTTATAAAGTAACAACGAAAATTCTTTGTTCTGTACTAAATTTCTGAACCATGACTCAAATAGCACATATATGCAGATATTTTAAATCTCAACACTAAATGTGACAGCACTAACTAATCAGTCCCGTGCATCCACGTGATTATTGCCACTTGAGTGGACCATGTTTCGGTGCATGCAGCTACCTGATGTTTTCATCACTCAGTGACTGGGAGTGGTGACAAAAATGGATCACTCTGTAGTATCCATGAAATGGAAAAAGTGTTTAAATTAAACCGACATAAATATTAACTTCCTTTGACAAAAATGCAGTAAATAATACAGTACAAAGTTTTTAATGAAATGCAGTGGACATTGAAACTGTTTATTTCTAACAGAACAAGAATAATACCGGTACTTAAATTATTTTATATGGCTAATAAAAGACAATAAGACTTATACAGCATATGATGCTTGGACTTTCCCCTGGAAAATTATCTGGATCATGGACCTGCATTTAACTGTAGGTACATCCCTGGATAAAATCTTTCTAAGACAAGATGTTTAATATCATTTATAATTTGTACTTGTATGAAGATCTGTACTCATTTATTATAAATATAATACATACAAATCAATCCTTTATATTTTACTATTTAAAAGTCATAGAATTTAGTACTTTGCTTCAAACAAGACCCAAGTGGTGGTATAAAAATTAGCAATAATAATAATTTAATATAGTAACTCCTTTCTGCAGTGGATAGCATTAGAAAAGCATACAGTTGGTTGGTATTGGTCTTGAAGGAAGAAAAGAAAAAATAGCTATATTAAAATACAATTCCAGGCAGGAAAGTAATGGGATGGGGCTGGTACCCAGAGTAAAGAATGAAAGATTTAGTGTAAAATCCATCGCCAACAAAAATTATAAAAAGCATGCTATAGCATGCTAGAATTGCCTCAAAATTTTTGTTCAGGACTGTACCAGCTACATATTGTATAATTCAGTATTCCGTAGGATAAAAATTGCACTTAGTTTTGTCTTCATAAATTATTTTCATGCTATACGCCAATGAAAATTATTTTTTATGAAATGTGACAATGGAAATTCATTTTTAATATCTACATCTACAATGGAATACAAAGAATCTGCAAAATTAGATCTCATTCCATACACTTCGTAATAATCGACAAGAGGTTTCCAATACTGTAAAATACTGATTAATGTGTGGGGGATTTAAGTTTTGATAACCGTTACCAGCAAACATGACACTGTGATTTTCTTCAATCCCTCCAAAAAATGTTAGATTCACAGCTTAAAACATTCCGCCTCTATTCAGGCTTTTTCTTGTTCATGGTACATTTTTTTAAAGGAATTCTTGTAACTTCATTTGCATGTTATATGACCTGATGACTAACAGAACTTAACCTTTAGCTAAATTTAAACCTGGAAAACAGAAACAGTCCACTACCACATGTCTAAGCTATGTACAAAGCCACATCGAGTAAGTTCTTTTCGAAAATGATGTGCGAATGATGCA
Source organism: Periplaneta americana (assembly GCF_040183065.1). Classification (NCBI taxonomy): domain Eukaryota; kingdom Metazoa; phylum Arthropoda; class Insecta; order Blattodea; family Blattidae; genus Periplaneta; species Periplaneta americana. The sequence goes on along the minus strand of NC_091125.1, from coordinate 43,882,345 downwards.
AGAAATGTGTCTAATCCCTTTGTACGTTATTTTTATATCTATAAAACAACAGAAAACCCAGAAAATGAGTCTAACCCAAGTTAATTCTTCTTAAACTAGCCCAAGATAATTACTTCTTTAGTTGAAAGGAGGCCTCCTGTGCGTTTACAATGACATGTGTATGAGCGCAAGGGAACAAACGTACTTCAGGGAGCATAAATTAATATGCGTTTGAGTGAATGAGTGAGAGAGAGAAAAAGAGAAAACAGACAGAACTCAAAACAAGTTTTACGAAATGTTACGAATGTTAATGGATACTGAGAGTAGGACACAGAACTTTAATACTGTATATTTTATTTTTATAAATAAATATATGAACAAAACTGTACCTCAACAAAGTTAATATTCATTTTAGAATTGGAATTTAAATTATAAAATCATAACAGATGAAAGCACGAAAGTAACAATTTAATGAAAATAAGATAATGAAAATAGAATTGCAATTTGAAGACCTAAGATGAAAACATTACAATGGGAAATGAAACTACGCGAAATAATATCGTAATAGTGAAGCAGTGGTGAAGTCAGAATGGCAGGATTGCCTAAGTTCTTGGAGGAAACCTATCTCATAGCTGCTTTCTTTAGTCCTAGTGTCACAGAAAGTCTGGAATTGAACTTCAATCCCTTTGGTAATGGTCTGAATTATAAAAGTGAATATATTTTACCACACATGTCAGGTATCAGAAAATCCCTAAATTATGCCCCATTCAAGAAAAAAATCATCGATAAAGCAGTCCTAATATTTACAAATGCCTCTCTGGTTGTTTAAATTAAAGAAAAGAAAATCCATAGAATGCATACGAACGTAAAAAACATTTCCCAACCCAAAAGCATATTTACAACATGGTCATTCCTTCCACCTGTAGCCAATAAACTCTTCAAACTATGTCTTACGCTGACATAACCAATAAACACTCTCTGTTGCAGTGGCCCCACAAATTCCTCCAGAAAGTAGTCCCAGTGCTCCTTGAGTCCCACTTGTTTCATGTGGATGTCACGTGTTGGTACTGCTTCGTAGCCCCCCTCGATACGGTCATCCTATCAGGCAAGTCCTAAAAATTAGTCTACAACTGAAAAAGCATTTTGGAAACCTCAATCTTGCGTCCACATTACGAGGTCTTGGCTCCAGTAACTGTTTGTAATGTTACTTCTCCCTTACCACTGATATTGAGAGTATAACAATATATATATGTACATAAACAATAATACACATTTTGATTGTGGTGAAGTCCACCAGATTTCCAGAGATTTATAGTGGAAAATTCACTGTTGCACAAATTTTATATGAGTAATTCGTTGTCCATAGGCATTCTTATTTCATCACTGCTTTGTCTTTACATCTATGTGAGTGTGTCCATGAGTGTATGCATGCGCACATGTGCAAGTGTGTCACTGCATACATGCATACATTTATGTCTGCACATGTATATGTGTAAATGTATGAATTTTTGCGAAATCTTGTGTACAAGATAATTCAATTATAAATTTACTGATGTTTTTCAAACCCGGTAATTAATACTTTCATTTAATTGTTCATTTTTGGTTTCTTTAAGATTGGTAAGATTTAAACGACTTACCAAAGAGTTTAAACTTTGTGAGTATTATTCCTTTACTAGTGACGAAGCAAAACTTTTAAAAATTCTACATTAAAACTTCTTTAGATAAGTGAACTCATGTCGAATTTAATATAAGGGCTATTTTATTAAATGGTCTGAAGTTGAAAACTCATTCATGCGATCTGCCAATATTTAGTTTTCCTTTAGTTTAGTACATCATTATCTTCTTTTTTTTTTATCCTCTCGAATTTTATCAATTACTGAATATATTATGTTCTGTTCTTAGATATACACTTCGAATTTTTTTAATTTTTAACATTCTTATACTGGTTTTGCAGAGCAATGTTTTTATTATTTTGTTTATTTATTTGTCATCAACCTTGTCTCGTCATGGCGGATTAGATGATTTCATGATTTCAACTGAAGGTATATTTATGTAAACAATATTACCAAAGAAAAAAAATTTGAATACATAATGTCTAGACCATTTCACTTATCACTTTATTTTGTGTAAGACAAGAAATTTTAAGAAAGTTTTAAAACCGTTTTCGAGTAAATTGCTGTCTTGTGTTATCTTCAAATACGTCTAAAGACATATTCATGCTTTATTAAAATTATTATACTTCACGTGCTTCATTCCTAGTTGTATTGCCTCTGTATGCTGAACATGAACAATGTTCGTCTTAATAAATTAGAAGAAAACACTGTACACAGACAGAAAGAATGCCCAAAGTTCCTTTTTTCGGTGTCAGGGACGTTTAAAATCTGTACTTCCGTGGAAACTTCAAAACAGGTTTTTACAACATTGCAATACTCTCTCTTATACTTGTACACCGAGTAGGTAAAAATCACAACAATTATTCCGAGAAATCCTTCTTTGCATATATTTCATTAAATAAAAGTCGGAAGTATTTCAGAATAACCCTTTTTCTTTTGCCAAGTATTATGAGAGATGTGTTCAGTTTCCCAGTCAAAGGAGCCTGAGACTGTAATAACAGAACAAGATTGAGTTTCCTGATGGATGACACATACATCATGAAAGTAGCCGGTGAACACAAGCTCCTGCAGTGGTCGTACATATAGGCGCAGAACCTCCAGCCAATGAGCTTCCAATCCAACCTGCTTCATGTGGATGTCACGTGTGGGCACATTTTCGTAGCCCCCATCCAAACGAGGGTCCTGTTAACATAAACTTACATACTGCAACACATCACATCATTTAATACTATTAAACTTATCAGACACCTGTTATTTCCACTCCCCTGCAGAACACAATCATCTGGTATAGCTTTGATTTGTTTTACTTTGAGTAGAAAATCTTAAATTTATTCGCTAATTTTGTGGCAGAAATTAATTCAAAATGGCATTGAGTGAAATGTTTTTCTTCTTCAATGGCAACTACTTGACTCTGCATCATTCATTCAAGCAACCTCGCATAGGAGTGGTGTGCTGACACTGCAATTCTTTTTCCCACCACTTAAATGTTGTCCTTGTGCTCCATGGGAAGCAAACTACATAGCACTATATGATGATAATGATTTTTTTTTTCCTTTTATGGAGGGGGGGGCCCGAAGGCTTGCACCGCAACCTGAGGCTTATTGTGCTTTCCACTCCTGTTCTGTGAATGATATTTGTTTCTGAATGGTCGCACTTTCGTACGAATACAGCAAGCTGCACCATGAACTCAACTCGGTTTATGGTAATGATATATGAGGAAATGACGGCGAAATGAGTCCGAGGCTCAACGCCAAAAGTTACCCAGAAATTCTCTTCAATTGACTGAAGGAAAACCTCGGAAAGAAACACCAACCTGGTAACTTGTCCCAACCAGGATTTGAACCAAGGCTTACTCCTTTCACGGTCAGACATGCTAACCATTACTGATTAATGTAGTAATGGTGGAATGTCAGTAGGGAAGATGGGAGTACCCAGCAAAAACTTATCACCAAGTACTGTTTTTGTCCACCACAAATTCCACTTGGACCACCCAGGATTCGAACCCGGGTTATCAGCATGAAAAACTGATACTCTAGCCATTAAGCTCCTTCACATTTTAACTGTGAAACTGTGCTTAAGTAGGCAGCAGTATTTTATTTAATTTAATGTCCAGACACTTGATACATGATCATTCGTCTATGCATTTCCGAATACAAATGACCTATTGTTTTATACTGAAAACACTGTGCTTAAGTACGAACTAAACACACAAACAAAAAGTTTGGTTTCATGAAGATGCCACATACTTTCCAGATATGTACAGTATAGGCTATGTATTTTACACATTCCACAATTCAGTTATATGTTGTCAGAGATGTTAATCTTTATTTTCGTGGAAATATTGAATAATTCATTTGCCCATCATAATATTGTCTCTTTATAACCAGTACCTATAATGAAAAGTAGAACATGTTATGTTTCTTGAAGAAACAGTTTCCAACATTTTGCATTCTAAGCATGTAGCCTACCTATGGTACCGGTAATGAAATAGCACTTCTTTAAGCATTTGTTCCACTATATTATACTCTGTTTTTGTTTCAAAAAATTAACATTGTAAGAATAAGCTGTATGCTTACTTGAAAGTTTCGTGAATTATCTAGCCACAGACACATACAAACACACGCACGCACACACCAAATCAAATTTATATTAATTCCCAACCAAATATTTCACATAATCTACTTCTTAGTACCGGTACGTACTTAAGAGCTAAACACTTCTCAAAACACTTTAAAATCCCGAACTAATAACTACGCAATATTCACCTTGTTGGTTCCATCTGACCAATGTCCATAATTCTCCATGACTTCAATGAACTCCTTGCAAAAACGGGGTTTCACTATGGGAAACCAGTATACATCCGGACATGGCTACAATACAAACAATCTGAGTAAGTTCCATGACCCAATATAGCAAATAAAGAGGATATGTTTATCAATAACATCAGTTTTGAATACAAAAGAATTACATATAATATAATACTTTTGGCCACTCAAGAGCTGTTCACTGTAATCAGGACTTATAATGACACATGTAAACACATCTCACCTGTTCAATTGTATTGTTGGGATTGAAGTTCTCAGTATAGTTTTCATGAATGTAACGCTGCTCCCAATCCCATCTGTTGTCGAATATTTGATAGATCTCGCTGTTTATGCGGCTAGTATCAAAGTTGTCTGCATTGATCAAGTGACCAAAATCCACTCGATTGTTCACATACATAAAAACATCCTAAAATGCATATCAACTATTAATGCAAGTCATACATAATGGTTGGTGTATAGTAAAATCCCTTGTAACCAGCACCCAAATAACTAGCAATACCAAAACAACGGCACTTTTGGCTGGGGGGGGGGGATGTTTAAATCTGCCACATTGCCATAGTCTGGGCCGTCAGTTATGTCACATTAGAAAGTTAGCACAAACTTTAATTTTCATTGATATTCGAACCTAAGATTAGTGTATTATTTGTGTTGTGTGATGTTTTAATAAGGAAAATTCACACAGTTTTTATGTTTATTCAGTTATAAGCAAGTGATAGAGAAATAAGCTTCACATGGCTGCAGTTTCAACATTTGGTACCATTGAATACGATTTTTTTTTTTTCAATTATTCAGCAAAATCTCGTATTCAGAACTAGTCTAGTCCCTTTGGTGCCAGATAAGAGGGTTTCTACTGTAACTGAATTTAATGAAACTTTCATAATACAATGGTCGTTCTTGACATACAGATTTTTTTTATACTGGGAATCTTTCAGTTCTGTGTAGTGAAATAATTATTTCTAACATATCTTTCATTGACATGTTTTTCATATATTCTATTTTATTAAAATATCAAATTCTCAGAGAAAAGTCTTTCAAAAGCAAAAAATAACAAATTGGACTTGACACATTCACACCTAACAATCATCTATATTTTATTTCTGTACGAAAATAGGCTCTTAAAAGACGACGAAAATCCAAGTATAAAATGCAATAAAACATTTCTTAAACAATCATGAGCACTAAAACAGCATTTGTTTTTGCTAATGACTTAGTTATGTAAACTTCACAAAAAATCAAATTAAAAAAAAATGCAAATTAGGCCTATCACTCAGTCATCGTTAACAGCACTGAACTTAGAATCTGGTGTTCAAATAATATGTTAATAGATATGGGGGGGGACTATTTTTTTTCTCCTTACGAAAGAAGCCAGTTGAAATGAACCTAAACAGAACATAGTGCAAATACAGGAAATGATTTAAATTACCAAAAAAAATTAATAGGAACAAAATGCAGAAGTTCAAGAAATACACTAAACACAATCAACAACACTCACATAAAAATATATTACAAAATATTGTGATTAAACACTAATAATCTCATAGGCTATTAATAAGGGGATATTAAAACGTACACGAAATCAATCTTTACATTTCGTAACAGGTGCAATCAAAATTACTCTGATTGAAGCCATGCAAGTAAACATTTCCAATAAACCAATTATGGTAGATCTTGAAAAACAGGCCCTCTAACCTATGAAAAATTAAGCAGCATACAAATTCTGATAAGTGGAATAGATGCAGACACTACATTTGTACTAAAGACCCAAAAGGATTCATACAAGAAGTAATAAAACTTGAATAAAATATAAAAATAGGCCTACTATTTGAACAGTGTAATGAAATTAATAACGTTAAAATGAAATGTCTTGATTTAGATTAATTCTTCAACAAAATCGACCCTAAAGAAGCAAAAGCCGTTACTTAAAAATGAAAGGCACAAAATGACTGGATATACATTTATATAGACGACTCTCTTTTGGACAATGAAGAATAAGATCTGGAGCAGGTGTAACTTGCCAGTTCTTTTCCTTCTTCAAAAATGTTGTAAATTATACAATAAATTTCCACAGCGAGGTCGAAACCAATTACACATTACTCCAAAATATATTTTTTTTGGTTACAGAATGCAAAAACATACAGTAGTTTTCTTGTCAGATTTTAAAGAACTGCAATCCACGCCTTAAGTTCAACTACATTCCCTAAAATAAAGACAATTAAAGAAAGCCATTGCATGATAAAAAATTTCAAAATCTAAATAGAAAAGTAGTTTTCCAATGGATCTCAGTCGGTTTTGAGGTGAATGCTAATGAGATAGTGAATATGTTAGCAAAGAAAGGAACTAAACTCAAATATAAAAAACAAAACAATGTTTCGTACAAGTATGATATAAAGCAGATTAGAAATTAGTTTCCACTATCATCACAAATCAAAAGTCAAGGTGGAAATATTCAAAATATTCATTCAAAGAATTAAAATTAATTCCTGACCTACCTAGAAAATCTGCTTTAGTAGTAGCTATGTTCAGATTAGTTAGGCCTATCGGTCATGATTGCCTAAGTCATCTTCAAAGAATTGGTTTATTATGTAACTTCTCCAAACTGCTTGTTATGCACAAAAGAAGAAGATATCAATATAGAACATATTGGCAAGCTGTGAATCTCTAAAAATTTCTGTAGGTCTCTCCTCCAAATATCAGGAAACAAGAAGGATAACTTTATTGTTTTTCTTTTTTTTTTACTTGGTTATTTAACGATTCTGTATCAACTACTCGGTCATTTAGCATCGATGGAATTGGTAATAGTGAGATGGTATTTGGCAATATGAGGCTGAGGATTCACCATCGATTACTTAACATTCGTCTTACTGTTGGGAAAAAACCTCGGAAAAAACCAACCAGGTAATCGGCCCAAGTGGGAATCGAACCCGTAACTCTGGATTGGCAGGCAAACATTTTAGCCAACTGAGCTACACTGATAGCAACTTTATTGTTAAATGCAGTACCGGTATCTCTCATATGCACACACACGCAGTAATGTATTATCCAACACACTAGTACCAATCAGAACCTCCTCACCATATATGAAGTACTTTCTATTCTTTAATTTTCAATAATTATAAATTTATTCCACATTCCAGCTTGATTGTATTGTATGTTATCAATTATTTCTCTCGATAAGCATAAAAACTCGTCTATTTTACTACTGTGATTTAAACTATTGCCAATTCTGGAAAGTTACCCGTACCGGTACTGAGTTCTTTCTCTTTTCTTCATATCATGTGGTCATTAGATCAAATACGTACTTCTGTATAAGGAAGTACTATCAGTACTTAATGTAATGTAACTAAGTATGGCTGTAATACTGGGAGCTAACATAACCTGTAAATTTGTACACAAATACTGAGTATGAAACATTTTGAATGTCTGACGTGCTAATAATACATACAGGTACAGGTACCTAGTATGACAGAAAGTAATTTTCAGAATAGAAATGCAGCCATTATTCTTTTGGAAATTTTGTAGGCAGAGGTTGTAAAGTTTTTGCCTTTGTGTTATCGGGGTAAGTTATATATTTGCATTGAGCCATCTGCAAGTTTCTAAAAATGATGCTGGAACACAGACCACATGTAACTTATTTCTTTTTACAGAATATCCGGAAAAATGCCACAAACTGTGATGACGAAAGTAAAATTATTATACATAGGTACTACATCACTACACCTTCTATACAGTGCACTTATACTCTGAAACTCAAAATCATCCTTCCAAGATGATTGCTTCTAAATTCTTGCATAATCATAACGAAGAGAGCAAAAGATTCATTACAAACAGAAAATAATTTGCATGTATAAACAAATATCTAAACACAACAGTAATCTATCATGCCAAAACTATATTTTCTGTAATTAGGTAGGTCACTGGGAGTGCAATTCCCAAATACATCATATTTCGCCTATTTTTTGTGCCAAGTAACAAGTTTATTGAGGGAGGGAAAACGTACTCTTCCAGTGAATGCTACTTTAACTTAAAAAAATCACTACTGACCTTTTCTCTCATGTTGTAGCAAAATGCCATATCAGCATCCAATTGGTTATGGACATAAGAAGGCTTTGTTTCAGGCTGTTTGATCAGGGAAGCATTCACCAAGTAGCAGCCACTGACATAGGGCACATTCCAAACACCACTGTAATCAAGACAAAATTCAATTTAGATTTTCAAAGCTTCATATGATACACAAACCACCACAGTGGCTCAGTGTTAGCGTGCTAGGCTTATAATCCAGAGGGACTGGGTTCAAATCCCAATTGATCCACCCTGAATTTATAACTTTGGTTGGGCAAGCCCATGGTCCAGACAACACTCTTCAGATACTCTAATTCTCCTATGAAATTCCAAAAATTCTCCATCACCATCATTCATTACGAGTGTAATGCAGATCCAATGCCTGCAGTGCACTCTGGATAGTCTCTGACGAACTAAGTGCGTTTTTAGCACTAGCAATACCTATGAACCACACAAATAATGATAAAGTTAAGGGCCCTGGCACTGCAAAATAGTAATAATAATAATAATAATAATAATAATAATAATAATAATAATAATAATAATAATAATAATAATAATAATAATGTTGCATGTTACTACCAATACTCTACAGTCAAACTTTGTATAATCTATAGAGTGTTTGAGTTTCCTCTCATTGAGCTATGTCTCTTTCTCAACATTCTCATTTTTTCTTGTAATGTGAATCATGTTATTTGAGACAACTTTCAAAGTAATTACTCCAACGTAATATAAAATTGTTTTATCACTATCACTGCAAACACATATTGGTATACAACCATGTGATACAGATAGTAATGCCAGAAACAAAAATATAAAAATTGTTTAGTATTATACTGTATATAATTTAAGACTTCCAGCTTAGCTTGAGTTTTCAAGTTTCATTCAATCTCATACCTCCGCAATCTTTAAGCCAGTCCATGTTTTAGCATCGTACCATAAACCATTCTCATACCTTCCACTCAAGTGATGAATAATTCTTTATGTTTGTAAATTGAATCACTGTAACATACTTACTATGTTTTGTATATTTTTGTATCATTTTTTATTTGTTCTACGTCTCAAAGCTAGAATTCTGTTGCAAGATCTATGGAATACAATACATGAAATGAAAAATTAGAGCCATTATCTATTTCCATACAAGTTAATTGTTTGAATCTATTGAAAAGGTAAATTGTGTTTTGTTTCTTTCAATTTTAAAATATGCATTTTTACTTTATAATAATTTATATATTTTTGTACAGAAGTTAAACTCTTTCAATATGACTACCTTTTCAAATAAAATCTTTTATATGAAGTAAGTTACAAATTCCTGTAGTTTCCAGGATGTTTATATTGTTTTTAGTCCTAGTAGTTTCATTTTACAAATAGAATCAGTATTTTACAAAGTATTAATAAATTATACTTACAAATTAGATTTTAATGTCAACATTCGAGGAAATTCCGCCGTTCAGGCCAGAATTAAATCCCCCTGCCTAACATTTAAACGTTAAGCAAATCTCACTTCCACTGGGGGGGTCAGACGGCTCAACTGAGTAATGGCAATTTCCTACTCAATAAGATGAAAGCAAAACAATCTGTCATCCTGACATTAGTGGAGCACACACGCGGCTCAGCTGTCAATCATTTCATTTATCATGCACCAGCAGCCTACGAGCAAAAGGGACATTAGTCTTTTCTGTCAGGGCTTAGATCAATGTGGAGATTTTTCAATAATTAGGCCTACTGATATTCTTCCACTGAATTTTACAAGTCGAATTACTAATTGGCCTATTCCATTCCAAAAGACTTATATTAAAGAGTTAGTTTTCCTCTACTTCTGTGTCCTTTTGATTTTAAAGTTGCTAGCTTTTAAAAAATGCAGATTTCTTTAATCTTTTTCACATGTAAGTTATGTGTTATTTACCTTTACATTATTTAATTATGTTTATGGTGTCAAATTTGAGTCGTTTCTTGTATCTTAATTTTTTCTTTCCTAATGCCGTCTACACTCTGCAACTAACTATAAACATCCAAGCTCCATGTAAGAAAGCTGAGATACGAGTATAAATACTATCTATAATTGTACAACAGTATGTAATTTTCACGAAAGAGGAATATGACATAAAAAAGCCAAACTTCACTACACAATGTTAATCTTTCTATGCAGACAAAGAATTAGCCCAATGCCTAAAGTGTCAGTTTTCCATGGGAACCAACCAGGTTCAAGTCAGCAGACGGTGTTGCGCACATTTTCTCCAAATATTCCTATTTCCCTTGCTCCATTTCACCATTTCTCCTTTCATTAGCATCTAGTATCCTTAAAATAAATAAATGTGCAAAATCGTGCCACCACTGCAATGTGCTCACAGATCTGATGATTGACAGCAGAAGCAACTTCAACTGCAGAACTTTTTGCTTCAATAGAAAGAATACGTGGATTTGTATAAAGGATAAATAACACAATCATTCTATCCTCCAAGAAAATATCCTTGTAATGATATCTGAAGCATTGTGCAAAGCAATGAAGAATTAAATCTAAGCAATCATAATGAAGTAAATGTGCTAATAATTTTTCATTGTGGTCCTTGGTGGTTTGTGATTACCATGCTAGCTGTTGGATGACATGAATCCGAGGTTCAAAGTACAATGTATTTTAATGAACGATAAAATCTTTAGCATGGTTTCATCTGGGAGATAAGTAAATCCGTGAGTTCCACATCGTAAATTTACAGCATATGAAAGAATTCTGTCCTATATAGAGGGTTCCAGACAAAATTTATAAGCCATTTCTCGCCCAGGTTGAATAACCTCTGCAGTTAAAAACATAAACAATTAAGATATTATTATCATCAACAGGATGCGAATTAACGAGGGGGATGGGGGGATTTCCCCCCCTGTTGAAAAGTTATCCTCCTTTCATAAATTCATATTAACATCCCTGCCAGGAATAACTTCTATCCCCCTCACAAAAAATAATTATTTTTATACGAGTACATGTACTTCATAAAGTACAAAGTAAGCAAAGATGATAATGATGTATTATCATCACCGGCAAGCTGACAACAATCAATAACTTAGGAATTACACATCTTATCTTAAGCCAGCTCATGGATATAATTATTATTATGATCAAGATGCAACAGAAGAAACTCAGCGCGACCAAGCATTGAACCGTATAGAATGAAGATAATAATTTTACATATGGTACCGGTACTCTCTACTTAAGATTCTATCCCCTCCCCATCAGAAATCTTAATTCGCACCCTGATTATTATTAATGCTCCATTGCAAGCTACTGCTTCATAACATTTAGCGAAAAGTCTCACAGATCTCTCTCAAGAGCAAGAAACCAGGAATATTCTGTATTCAATTTTGAAGATAAATATTGTGAAAGTCGTAAATATTATTAAGTGTATTTACTACCATTAACATAATACTTACCTCTGATTGAGGTTCTGGCTGATATGTATATCTATTAACAGGCAGTACATCTCACTTGAAAATATGTATCAGAGGAAGAACAATTGTTTGTATGCATCTGATGTCTGATTAGTGGAATATGTAGCTAATCGGCAATGTATGCATTGGAGGGGGAAAGGAACTGGCCACCCTACCCCATTATCTCATGGCCTAGTTGCCTCATGAGTGACGCCTTATTGGTGTTACTTATGAGGTTCAAACCTGTCTACAGACAGTTGACTAAACAACAACAACAACATAATACTGTATTAGGATAATTCTGAAGGACATTAAGACATAATTTTATATTTGTTTTATTAAGATATATTTTCAATTGTAGAAGTTATTTTGCATCAGTGGATGAAAGAAGAATACGGTAGTAACCTACAGATTTAGGAAAATCATAAGCAATATTAGTGACATAGAATTACTTCGAATAATATTGTGTGTGGTAATGTCATATGAAATCATCAATGGCTAGGAGGGAATCTAGTGAAATAAACTGTTCACCTTCTCTTGATAATAGTAGAGTTTCTCCCCTGTTTTTAGCGTAGATACGTCTATATGGAAGGATCATTCAACAAAAACAACAATACATTAGACACGAGTGGAAGGTACCTTTAGCTGTTGATTATGAAGGAATGGATAGTTCAATAGTAGTACAAGTTATATAGAAAATAATCAGAAAATAAAGATCGTTAATAATAATCTATATTGTATTTTATTGTAAATACAATCGTTTTCCATTTATTTATACATTAAGGAACAAGTCTGACGTTTGTGTAATATTCCAAAAGTCTTGTTTTCCACATGGTCCATTCCACTCCTTTCTGTATATATTGTGCATCATGGTTTTCCACTCAATCCATTTCGGTCTATTCACTGTCTGAATTATTTGATAAGGTGTATTTGGACTACTGCAGTTCATAATCCGATAGTTAAACACCATAAACCGTAATTGGGAATTTATTGACATAAACACATCTATATCGAAGGGTCAATATGACTAAGAAGTAATTTTAATAGAACACATACTGTATTTACTGTACGTCTAATTATTCGAAACCAAGGTTCCACTGCCAATTTTTTTTATCGACCTTATTTTATAGTAGCTTCAACTGTGAGGTCGTTACGCGACTGTCGACATTGTTGTTACATGATTTTTTGTGGGAATTGGGTGGAGAGGAAAAAAAACCTGTGAATGTATGCTTTGCTCAGATTATGCTAGATGATGACGAAAAATGTACTTTTTATTCAAATGTTTCTTCTCCCCCCCTCTCTTTCCTTCTGCTCCCTTCCTACTCCTTTCTCTTCCCGGTTTTTCTGGCAATAATAATTGCTTATTTGTCATTTTCAACAATACAAACTGGTAGTAGAAATGCAATTGCAAATTAACTTTGTTTTCATATTACGAACTCTCTAAATTAACATAACACACAGCTCATTATGCACTCTTACATTTGAGATGGAGGAACAATTGGATCGCACTTTTTAGAAAGTAACTAAATCAAAATTTGCTATTTTTCAGGAGAGCAAAACAAGTTATTATCATGAATAAATACCAGTGTACCAGTGCTGTACTATAAACATGAACTTGATGTTAGATACAGGCTGCAGGGAAAGGTTTGATTAAGTTTCTTTCTTTGCCAATCAATGCGTCTTAGAAGTATTAATCATTTCATAAATAAAAATGGCAAATTTTGACTTGATTCCTTCCTAAAAGTGCGATTCAATTAATATTGAATGCAGAAACTGAAGTACAGGAATACATAGCATAATCTGCTACGATATTCTATCCATGAGAGGAGCCATACACCACCCATGAGCTGAAAGACAGACCACACCGACAACTGACAGCAATCATTCAATTGACAACTCTCTGCTAACTTCACAACAATATGAGTGGAGACATAGTTACTTCTTCGACTGACCACAGGGAGGGACAACGCAATAAAGCACACCCAAGAACAAGGGAGGGTTCAAGCAGTGTACCTCACTCTTAGGTCAGACACAACAGAAGAAACACAGACGATGATTAATTCATAGAATTGGCAGGAACAAGTTTCTGCAGGACTGTGCAAGGTCAAGGTATAAGAATGGAAAGGAAGTGGAGGATACTGATGTTGGGGATGTTGATAGGCTGCCTCCTCAACGCGGATATAGCCAGTGGAGCTCGAGGGGGTGGTGGAGGGGGGCGAGGGGGCAAGGGTCGTGGAGGTGGTCGCAAAGGTTATGGATCTAGGATGCCTGTCCTTATCCAGCATCGAAACCCTGCAAGTGCTAGCTACTACAACCACAAAGACGTAAGTATGTGACATGCCACAACAAATACATGGTACCAGTACATACGAAATTACACATTATTACTCAACCAAGCAACTAGAAGAAAAAGGACGAAGGCACCATATGCTGTTGTTTTTCATGAAGTAAGTAGAATGAGCAGGTACAGCCTGTATCGTACTGCATTGCACATAAAGTCACCATGCAAAAAAAAAAAACAGATAAGTAAATATAATTTAGAATTTTAGTTTTATATCAACATGGTATAACCTACATGGCTCAGATCAAAGATGGGCATTTCCTCTCTCGATATGAGAACCCTACCCCTCCTACTAACCCTAACTGAACATATGTGCTTGTCCTTCAGTTGTTGGTGAGCAGTTGAATGGTGGAAGACAATCCACCCCAGTACAAGTTCTTGCTGTGTGTGTAGTTACCAGTGGCACACTAAGTATTTGAAAATGTGCATGCAGCATTATTTCAATAGTGAATGGGACGAGAATATTTACTGTGTTAAGTGAGGGAAGCCACAATGCTTAATATGCCTAACCTCATTTTGAATATATAATACATTTTGCACCAGAAAGTTTATGTTCACCATAATTTTCTTGATGTGTTTTTCTGAAAATGTCTTAACGCAAAATGTATTACATATCCAATCTGGGTTAGGCATATTAAACCCTGTGCTTCCCCTTCACTCAACACAAAGAAAATATATTTCTCCTCCAATTCAATATTGAAATTACGCTGCACGCACCTTTTAAAATACTGGTAACTACACACTATAGCGAGAACTTGTATCAGCACTGATTGCCTTTCACCATTCAACTACTGACCAACAACTTAAGGACAACAAGCTCCTGTGTTCAGTTAAGGGTTAGTGGGAGAGATAGAGTTCGCACAATGAGAGAGGAAATGCCCATCTCTGGCTTAGGCTCATTAGTCTGTTCTACAGAGCATTCCAGCAATAAGTACTGGTTTATTCTTTGGCCACTGCATGGTATGATGCTTGAGCGACGGCTGGCAACCAGGCTCTTAAACTCACAGCGCTTCACCAAGTTGAAACTTACTTGCATACTTACTAACCATAATATATTGTATTTAACATTAATTATTATATGTTACATTAATTACAGAATTTTGTACTCACACCCATGACAGTAGCTGCTGGAAGTGTTGACATTTTGTGCTATACAGTTTTCACATCGCTGTAAAAAACCATCGTTCACATTCATGAGCTCCACTGCACTGATTTGTCTAATTGCGTCACGAATGTTATCTTTCAGTTGTTCAATTGTGCGAGGATTATTTGCATACACCCTGTTTTTTTAATGTTCCCCATAAATAAAAATTTAACGGTGTTAGATCTGGGGAACGAGCCGGCCATAACCCGCTACTGATAATTCTCTGCCCAAAGGCTGACCTCTGTCATAGACACAATGGGAGTATGAGCGGTTGCATTATCCTGTTGAAAATACCCTGTTAACTGTTCATGATATGTCAGTTCTTCGAACAATGGTCCCAAAATAAGGCGTATGTATCTCTCACTGTTTATTGTCTCTTAGTAGAAAATGATCCAATAATTCTGTGAGCATTGCTGGCACACCACACGCCTATCTTTTGCCCATCTTGTGGAACCTCGATCACATGTTGAAGTTTTTCTATTGCCCAGCGCCTGTTATTACGCGATGATACATGTCCATTAACAAAAAACCATGCTTCGTCAGAAAAAAAAAATCGATTTGGGATCAATTTCGTCATTATGAACTTTTTCTACCATCCAGTTACAAAAATTAAGTCTTCTGTTAAAATCGAGGGGTTGTAACTGATAAACTACAGTTATTATGAAGGGCTTTGATTGTAATTTTTACAGATGTTTTTGAAATTCCGGTCTCCTGTGCTACACGTCTCAGAGACTTTTAGGTGTACGTTCCAAAGCAGCTCCAACTTCGTCGATTTTTTCTTCTGTAAGCACACGAGATTGTGTTTGTTTCTTTTTGTCAATTACACAACCTGTTTCAATAAAATTTTTCACTAATTGTTTTACTGCCCTCCTGGTCAGAACTGGGCGGCCTGGAAAACGATTTATAAATTTTCGGCTTGTTTTGCCCCAAGATTTTTTTTTCGTATAGTAAGTTTTCACAACGAATGTACGTTCAAACACAGAATATCTCATCATTACGTAATCTCCACGTAGTAACTAAATGAGCAGCACAGCATGACACACACAACACGACTCCTCTCTATGTATTCCAAACTCAGACTGACTAGTCATTGAAACATTACATGAGGTATTGAATACCAAGAGAGGGAGAGCTGGCCGCCTGACAGTTGCCCAACAATTGCCCCTGCCTAGCAGCTGACGAATAAACCAGTACTTATCGCTGGAACACTCTGTAGTTTCACAAAGTCTATGTTAGTTTAAAACAGGTCTCCCCAGCCTTTTCTTGGTTTACCAACATTCAGTTTTTCTCTTGGTTTGTAATTATACATTTTAAATGGGATCTGATGTCACTCCATTCTCAACAGATACTCATGTCATTTTAATCTATATGTGGTAAGTATTTCTATAAAGTTATAATGTTCAACTTATTTTGTACATCATCTTCATTTTCTCGACGGTCAAGTAAAGTGTAACCAACCATCTGGCGCATTTGTATGTTGTAAATATTTAATAAGAGTCCAAATTTCTGACGCACAGATCAGCGCTAAGAAAGTAATAACTTATTTTAAAATTGCATCTCTATTTATTTTTGAGTACAATGTTCCTAATTTGGTCTGCAAATTTTCTGCATTTACCCATTTTACTATCAATATCATTAACGTTCGTGTTAAATAATACAACCAAGGTAAGTGAAGCTGAAAAAAAAACTTTTATATTGTTATTTCTTTCACAACTACCGGTATGTATTTACTCTCAAATATAAGGTTCCTTTATTTACAAAAATTGCTCTTTTGGTGGAAATGTTCATGTTATACTCTCTGCAACAATATTATTAAGTTAAGTATTGTTCTCTGAAGCTCGTCGTCTATCTTTACAACTCTGCAACTCATAATCATCCATATAAAGTATTATATTATACTTCTGTATTCAATCATCCTAAAATCATTTAGCCATTAATTAAAACTTCTATGTGGGTGAAAAAGGCTACAATTTTCTCTTCCTTTGATTAATTTCTCTGAACGCTGTCTCATTTTAATTTATGATCTACATTCATTTCATTTAGTGTTCTGCACAAGGGCAGGTCTTTCACTGCAAACCCAACTTTCTCCAGTCTTTCCTATTTCTACCTTCCTCTTCGTTTCCACATATAATTCATATATCTTAATGTCGTCTATCATCTGATATCTTCTTCTATCCCGAACTCTTCTCCCGTTCACCATTCCTCCCAGTGCATCCTTCAGTAGGCAGTTTCTTCTCAGCCAGTGACCCAACCAATTCCTCTTCCTCTTCCTGATCAGTTTCAGCATCATTCTTTCTTCACCCACTCTTTCCAACACAGCTTCATTTCTTATTCTGTCTGTCCACTTCACACACTCTATTCTTCTCCATATCCACATTTCAAATGCTTCTAGTCACTTCTCTTCACTTCGTCGTAATGTGCATGTTTCTGCCCCATACCATGCCACACTCCATACAAAGCACTTCACTAGTTCTTTTTCCAGAGGTCCGCAGATGCTCCTTTTTCTATTAAAAGTTTCCTTGCCAATTGCTAACCTCCTTTTGACTTCCTAGCAGCAGTTCATGTTACTGCTTATAGTACACTCCAAGTATTTGAAGCTGTCCACTTGCTCTACTGCCTCATTTAGAATTCGCAAGTTTATATTCTGTATTTTTCTTCCTATGACCATGCTCTTCGTCTTATTTGCATTTATCTTCATCTCATACTGCTCACTGTCATTTAGCTCCAGTAGCATATCCCTTAGTATCATTTCCTCTTCTGCTAACAATGCCATATCATCAGCAAATCTTATGCACGTTATTCTTCTTCCTCCTACTATCACTCCTCCCATGTTCTGAAAACAGTTCTTTACTAAATCGTCCAAGCATATAAACTTTAAATTCTTTAGACTTTTATCTTATCTTTATAATTATTTAAAGTGTTATAATACTTCCATTGCATATTCGCTCAATATTGTGTTTCTATCTCCATTTTCACTTGTTGTTTTGGACCCAAAATAACAATTAGGCCTACCAATACCCGTTGTTTCAACTTAATCTTTTTAAACATCCCATTTAGTTCATCCGCCATTTCATCCCTATGTGCTAGAACTCTTTTTCAGTCATCTTATTTATAACTGTATTAAATATAATTGTTTCTTCTCTGCAACCATGTTTCATAGCGAGTTCAGTGCAGGCAATGACTAATGCACGTAACTGATGACTAAGTGTCTACTGGGTGTTCAGTTCAAAGTGTGTCATGGCTCGCTGTATGCCGTCATATGGCTAGTCAATGAGCCTAGAGAATTCAATCTTCCTACACTTCCGCAGAGGTGTATTATCTATGTGTCAGAGAAGTTGCATAGCAAGTACGGCGTTCATTCTGAAGAGTACTTACTGATATGTACGGTAACGCCGGTAGTGGCAGGAATGTGAACTGTTTGGAAACATGTACTGAGGTGGGTTTTTTTTCTTACTGTCGGGATATGGGGAGAGGGTTAAGACGATTTCTTACGTATTTGTTGACATTAACTTCGACGGTCAACATGGACACAGAGCATTTGATTTGTATTGTGGAATGTTGCCGTATGCAACCGATGATAACAAATACCGGTACCCTGCGTACAACTTGGCCGCGCAAAACACAGTTCGAAAGAGGTTATGGTAGCATACAGACAGTACAGACCGCCATCTGTTGCTACGACGTTCAAGTTATACCGTAAACGTTCTCAAGTTCAGATTGAACGCCTTGATTAATACGCAACTTCTCTGACATAAAAGCTGAAACTCATTTCAAATCGCTGACTCACAACAGTGACGTCATGAGACACTTTGAAATGAACACCCAGTATAATGTGATCAGATTATAGCATTTCTTACAAAATCATCATTCAAGCATGCTCAATAGGTTGGGATTTCCAAAACATCTACATATTTTAGAGTCTCAAAACTCTTAAAATTGAATCCATACATAATAAATGTCGTACTGGTATATGGATTGCATTCTGCTGACCCTGTCACAAGACTACATTTTTGTAACTGGATCGAAAATAAAGTTCACGATAGAAAAATGACCTAGTATATAATATCTCTCTCCTTTTTCTTTTCTTT
Source organism: Periplaneta americana (assembly GCF_040183065.1). Classification (NCBI taxonomy): domain Eukaryota; kingdom Metazoa; phylum Arthropoda; class Insecta; order Blattodea; family Blattidae; genus Periplaneta; species Periplaneta americana. The sequence goes on along the minus strand of NC_091125.1, from coordinate 43,862,876 downwards.
CCATTTTTAGTTTTTATGATGGGTAAATTCTCGCAGATAATACTGAAGCTCTAAGAAACCAAATATTTTCCTCGAAGTTCTACTTCATTATTCTAAAATCGGCGTCTGATGTGCTCTTCGAGGTGAAAGAATAACAGGACCTATAATTTATGCCAAAACTATAAAAAGATTTAGGTACAGAACTGAAATACTTTAATCATTTTTTCGCTTAATTAACAGGGTAGAACAGCTGTATGCATTCTTTCAGCAGGATTCTGGCACTTTATATACAATCAATTAAACATAAGGAACGTTTTTGGAGACAAAAAATTAGCATAAATTTGTTCACTCTTTCATTCCCGAAATCTCATAATGTGCCATTTTTACCTTCAGGACACTATAAAGGACAGTGTACAGAACAAACCTTCATACCCTACATCTTCATAAACTGAGAAAACATTCGTAGGAAAATCTGTTAAAATTATACGAGAGAAAATTATGCGTGTGTCATCCTATACGTCCATAATATAATTAATGTCACCAGCTGGACATTTTGTGTGTTTAAGGACCCAATAACAGTTCAAATTCAAATTCAGCATGATATGACTTTTTACTCGTTTTAAATGCTTATAACGTGTACCAATAAGTGACTGTGAGAGCAGTATAATACAGGTGGTGTATAAATAGGTATACAGTAATACAATATAGTTTTATTACGTATAAATGAAGATGACCCATAAATAGGTCGAAACATGTAAACAAGGTACGTTAGAATTTAACACGAGAAAGCTTTATCATACATATTCCGAAGTGATAGTGTTAAAAGTTGTGTAATCAAGATGTATAAATGAGGATTACGATCAATAACGGATCGATTAGGCAATTAAATTGATGTAAGTTGTCGATTCATGTCGTGTAACTATAAGTGGTATGTAATCCTCATTTTTACTTAATAAAACTGTATTGTATTACTGTATATATACTTATGCACGCCCTGTATATTTTACATTTTAAAGATCCATGTCAACATTTTCATCCTGTTTCTTATACCTCAGTTTTCATGGTAGTTAGCCCACGGTAAAAAAAAAAGTTACACATTTAGCATGACAATGTTCCTAGCTTCTTTGACAGCTAATACTACGTCAAAATGATGAACGGCCATCAACGACACAATGCATTACAATTCACTATCATTGACTTTATTACTGGTGAGACGAATCTTCCTCATAACTATTGTACTCGTTAGAGATGAACACAGCTAACTGCCGCTCTCACTCACTGTGTTCACTGCACTTGTCTTTCGAGTTTCGTCTCATAACTCTCGTGCGCTTCGAGTCTTGCTCATCATTCTCGAAATAGCATTTGGTCGGCGTGAAAAGATTTCGTAACTTTGAATAACATACATCACTGAAATAAATAACATTAAAGATGTTTAATTGATACAAAAAGGCAAAACAAAACATTATCATAGTTATCAAAATGTTCTGGTTTTATTATCAGATATTACCTAAGGTGATAAAAATAGAAAAAATTCTCACATAAATTTGCATTTCTAAGAAACATAAAACATAACGTTAAATAATGCGTTAATATTTTTTTACTTGAGATTGAACACTTGATCTCAAACATACGAAAAAAAAAATCCTAACCTTTTTATAAGGGCCCAGTAATTAAGTAAAGATTGGGGAACGGATTATTTTATTATACACTGAAAGGTAGAGATGATGTTTCAAATAGGCTACTTGATTGTTTATACATATATAACAGTTGACAAAATAGATAAAAGTTCAGTCTGGTATAAACAATTGTGGCGATTCAAGGCTGCTTGACGTTTGAGAGTTGACCACTCCCAATGTCTTGAAGTTCGCTTAATTCACTCACAAGCAGTTAACGACATAGACAACACTGTTGTGCGGGTTTTCGGCTTTGTGAGCGCTATTACTCTTGCTTTGTCGATCGTTCTCAAACTCTAGTACTCGTACATACTTAAAATAATAAATTTACAAAAATATCACATAGGTAGGTTTTTTGTTTACACTCTTTTCATAAAGAAACAAAACTCTACAACTTGATCATCCATCTTTGTTATTATTGTTCTAAATCAGTTAAACCAAATTTGCGAACTTGTGTACAAACATGTCAAACTACAATATTACACAGACAGCAATAAGGTGCTCCACACTACCATCATTAAGCTGACATAACATTACTACTTAGAATCGGTCTGCATAGGAACTCCTTGTATATCGACATACTGATTCTATTTTAATGTATCACGAACAAACGAGAAGTTAATAAAACAAGGACTGAATATTACAAAATACTAGTTAAAATACCTCCGTTTTTAGATAAGCCCAGTGGCATAAGCAGACGAGACTCATTGGGCTGAAAACACCCCGCTCTCTATTTTTTCAAGAAATATTTTAAAATTGTATTAAATTTAAATCATGAAGAAACAGTCCACCATTGATTGCCGTTGTGAGTGCAACACTGAAATAAAAATGTTTGACTGATTCTATTGGCAATTATCAATATTTATAATAACAAATCCTTTATATTACTGCTGACAGATTGTTTTAAACTGACGGATGATTTTAAAAGAAATTATGAAGCTACCGTTCTCAACACAATAACTAGAATTATTTAAGGTCAGCATTTGTTCATTCACTCTGCAATTATGGAGAATGGATTCTGCCTTACAACAACTTCTGGGGGATCTAAATTGATTTTATATTTCATAATATTAAATAATAATAATAATTGTCTTTTAAATATGTTACATGTAAGTTATAGGCAAATTTTCCAAGTGATGTGCCCAAAACTTGGCCCTCCATCTTAAGTTCCTGGCTACACCAATGAATTAGCCCACCTAAGTTCAGAATTAGGTTTTATGCTCTGACACAAGACAGAACTAAAAGACAATAAAGCTACATAAGGAGAGGGGACGCGGGTTTGATTCCTGATGCGACCATGGATTTTCTGCATTGATCTAATCCTTCCTGTCACACTATGGCCTTGGAGTTTACTCAGCCTTTAACAGAAATGAGTATCAGGGGTTTTTCCTTGGTACCGAGGTTATTTTTTTTAGTAGGTTATTTTACGACGCTTTATCAACAGCTTAGGTTATTTAGCGTCTGAATGAGATGAAGGTGATTATGCCGGTGAAATGAGTCCGGGGTCCAGCACCGAAAGTTACCCAGCATTTGCTCATCCTGGGTTGAGGGAAACCCCAGAAAAAACCTCAACCAGGTAACATGCCCCGACCGGGAATCGAACCTGGGCCACCTGGTTTCGCGGCCAGATGCGCTGACCGTTACTCCACAGGTGTGGACCCGAGGTTATTACCTTGGGGGTAAAGATGGTGGGCACATAGGACAAATATCCATACTTCATTAATAACGATTGTCTGATACAGATGGGAGCCTTGACCTCCTGCTACTCTATGCACTCATAGTCTGTAATGGGGATGACTTTATCATGAAGTTTACAGCTATCGGTATATAATGAATACAAATTAAAGCTCAAGTTCGAGTCAAACATACAGTAGTTTGGAAGTATATAAATATTCATTATGAAGATCATGAAATTAGAGAATAAATAACTTACTATATTTACTTATGTAATAGACGCCATCATAATAATATAATGTACACATCTCAATTTTTGACAGTGATTTTACTACTGTACTAAAAATAAGGCAGATAAATTCCAGTTTGACTCCAAACGAGCAGTTTATTACATTCCCCTGCAAAATTCTACACTGAAAAATACCTTAATCCCTTATTTCATAATTTGGAGAGAGTGCAGTTTGATTCTAGGCGAAAAACTAGGATGATCATCCATTAAGAGAATTTGATTGGCTGTATGGGACGCATTCTATTAGAGCGGTCTCCAGTGGAAGTCGTAGAAATAATGCTGCCAAATTTTGGAAAGTTGTAACATTGTTAATGCAGCGAAATCTCGCCTCCTGCCACTTAACTATCTCCTCAACTAACCCAACAAAACCTTGTCAGAGTCCTCAACTCCTGCAGGGAAATACTAATCTTTATTTTATTTGCACGAACCTTCATTATATTTTTGGTCTAGGGAAAATACTCGTCTTTATTTACTGTAGACTATTCATTCATAGTTTTTTGCTCAAGGGCAGGTCTTTCATTGCAAACCCAGCATTCTTCAATCTATCCTATTTTCTGCCTTCCTTTTAGTATCCGCATACAATCCAAATATCTTAATGTCGTCTATCATCTGACATTTTCTTCAGCTCCAAACTTTTCTCCCGTGCACCATTCCTTCAGCAGACAGTTTCTTCTCAGCCAGTGAACCAGCCAATTTCTTTTTCTCTTCCTGATGGATGGAAATGTATATTATGAATAAGCACTGAAGTGTTAGCTTCTCATTGGATACCCCAACAGACGACTTTTTCGTGCATCACAGCTTCCATGGTCGTATGGTGTAAGAAAACTAAGAATGTGTCCGCAAACTCACTCCGCAGCGAGGAGATGGCGACGTATACGCTAGAAGCTGCAGTTATGTTGGTAGGTGGGATTCACCGCTAGCGGCTGTAGTTATGTTGGGAGGTGGGATTCACTCCACTCGAAGGTCAACACTGAACACGTGTGAATGATTTTGCTGTCAACTTAAAACTTCCCGCTAGGAGATCGAGCGCCTCCTCACTGCGGAGTGAGTTTGCGGACACATTGTACTAACTACAATCTAAATCCTCCAATATTCGATTGAGATCCGACTGTATTTATTTTTTTCTTACTATATCAGTAAACTTCCCCATTGCTTTATCCAACACTACCTACAAGAAATGAAGTAAGAAACAGGACACATCCTTATTTCACACGTATCTTTGTTGATATTGGCTTTGTGAGTTTTCAATTATGAACTCTGTGTATGTGTGCATGCGTGTGCGCGCGCGCGTGTGTGTGTGTGTGTGTGTGAGAGAGAGAGAGAAAATAATATCAACTAGTGCAACAAAATGGAAATTAATAGATATTTTTTCTTACATAGGGAGCAAGGATAGTCAAGTCCTCACACTTTGAGCTTGACTATATGCTTGGCCGCAAGATAACATTCTTCTGCATGGCCCAGGGCCTGCCTCGTCCTCACATCACCTGGTTTAAAGATGGAATAGAATTATACGCTCACAAGTACTTTCAGGTATGATAATTTAATCCCTCAGAATGAACAAGGAATATATAAAGCGTATTTCTATCAGAAGAGACAAAACTCTCTGCACCAATTTTATGATGAGTAGGCTACAAATATTTTACTATTAATATTTCATAGGAAGATGATCGCGTACGAACATTACGTAATATACGTATAGAAAACAAGATAAGTATACTTACAGAGTTTCGGCTGGGAACATTAGAGAGAATAAGGTAGGAGAGAAAGAAGAAAGAGGAAGGGAGGGACAGAACGTAAGAATATAATTGGAATTTCAATCAATATAGGTTCAAAATGAAAATCAAATTATACACAAACTGCATGAACAACACTTAAACAGGGCATTTCTAAAACTGCATATACATAGTAAAACCTTTGAAGAAGTAAATAGCTAATTATTTTTGGCATTATTTTGGTATGGCTATGGGGAAGTGTCAGATTTTATAATACAAAAGCACGTTAAAAATTCACCTTTATTGCACAGATTTCCTCATAAACCAATTTATGTTTTTCCACAAGAAAGCTAACAGAAAATGATTTTAGAATATCACAAATATTCAGATACATGTATTCGGTATTCACAGACGTTCAAAACAACACAACTATTCAAGGGGTATGTTATAATTTGTTAATCTCAACATTCATAAGACAAAATATTTGAATTTAGAAATATTCTATGGAAAAAATTACTTTTAAAAGCATTAGTATTTTAATGGAACGAAATGATTACTGCCATGACTTAAATTAAATTTAAATAAAGCTTCATGGTAGAATTTGTGTTTTAAATTTAATGTAATAACACTTGTTTTCTTAGCCAACAAGTACAAGTCTGGAAAAGTTTAAAATTTGTAAAACCCAATCAATATAAATATAAATGAATACATTTTATTATTTAAGATATCGAAACTTGTTACGAGAAGACAATAAACTAAATATACATAGTAAGTTACGACAAGGGCAATGTATATTCTATTAAAATCTCGAGTTCAAGAATTTTGATCATGTCCTTCAATTACTAGACAAACTGCATTTTCAGAGATCTAGATGAAAGAAGATTATCTTATTCTTATTAAGAAGTAGCTACAAATCAAGACAACAAGGTTGCAGTCTCTCCCAAGTTTACTTAATATATACATGAATGACATACGACAATAGAGGAACAGTTGCCACAGAAGGAAACAAATCTCAAGGAATTAATTAACACATTACTGTATGCTGATGATCAAATAATTTAAAACAAAATGAAGTGGTGCTACAAAATTCTATTTGTAAATTACTGAGTAATTAACTTTAAAATTTAGAAAAAGAGGTTTCCGTTCAAAAAAAATAAGAAGAACAAAAAGATAACGAAATATTGGAACAAATGTCAAATTTTAATTACTTACGCTGTGATGTCATATATAAAATTGATCAACATATTGCAAATAAATTAAATAAATTTAGTTCCCGGTATATCTGTAGAAAAATTAAGAAAACATGAAAGAATAAGAAAGTGGGACACAGCTGAAATTTTATGAAGTTATAGTCATTCCAACTTTGATGTACGGAAGTAAATCATTATAAAGATAGGCAGAAATGTCAGAGGAATTTTACCTCTATGATAATGAACATTTTTTCTTCTATGCCAGAATAATTTTAACAAGTAAAGTAAGCAACATTATCAGGTTGAAATTTCAACTAGGTTTGCTACTTTAGGAAGTTCCAACAAAGTTGAAGAAGAATTTGATGTTAATGGTATGTGGGAAAAAATCAGAGATAATATCAAAATTGCAGCCGAGGAGAGCATAGGTTATTATGAAACTAAGAAAATGAAACCGTGGTTTGATGAAGATTGTTGCATGGTAGAAGATAGAAGGAAACAGGCAAAACTGAAATTCTTATAGGATCCAGTTGAGGCGAATGAAGATATTTATTTCAATGAAAGACGGGAAGCAAGTTGTACACTTTGGAATAAAAAGAGAGATTACTTGAAGGAAAAACTCAATGAGGTAGAAACAAGTAGTAAGAATAAAAACATTAGAGATTTATATAAGGGCATAAAGGAATTCAAGAATGGATATCAGGCAAGGGTAAATGTGGTCAAGGTTGACAATGGTGACTTGCTTGCAGATTCTCATTCAATCCTGAACAGATGGAAAAACTATTTAAGGAGAAAATCCACAATATTAGGGAAAACACGAGAATTTTACTTGAAGCAAGTAAAGAGGTTTGGAAGTAAATCCCGAAAATACAAAGTATATGATTATGTCTCGTGTCCAGAATATTGTATGAAATGGAAATATAAAAATAATTGGAAAGTTATCCTTTGAAGAGGTGGAAAAATTGAAATATCTTGGAGCAACAGTAATAAATATTAATGATTCTTGAGAGGAAATTAAACGCAGAATAAATATTGGGAATGCGTGTTATTATTCAATTGAGAAGCTTTTATCATCCAGTCTACTCTCAAAAAAGCTGAAAGTTAAAATTTACAAAACAGTTATATTACCAGTTGTTCTGTATGGTTGTGAAACTTGGACTCTCACTTTGAAAAACAGAGATTAAGAGTATTTGAGAATAAGGTGCTTAGGAAAATATTTGGGGCTAAGAGGGATGAAGTTACAGGAGAATGGAGAAAGTTATATAACACAAAACTGCATGCATTTTATTCCTCACCTGACATAATTACGAACATTAAATCCAGACATTTGAAATGGACAGGGCATTTAGCACATATGGGCGAATCCAGAAATGCATACACAGTGTTAGTTGGGAGGCCGGAGGGAATAAGACCTTTGGGGTGGCCGAGACGTAGATGGGGGGATAATATTAAAGCGGATTTGATGGAGGTGGGATGTGATGGTAGAGTCTGGATTAATCTTGCTCAGGATAGGGACTGATGGTGGGCTTATGTGAGGGCGGCAATGAACCTCCAGATTCCTTAAAAGCCATAAGTAAATATTTTGTAAAAGATAAGCATCTTTCTGGAAAAAAAAAATCTTTTCCTACATTCTTAAGGAGATTGTATTGAAGAACGTAGTGATAGTGACAAAATGAAACTCAAAATTTGGACAAACATCCCAATATTCAGGAATCCTATGTCTTTAATAAAGAAAGCTATTTGTAAATGACAGACCTCAAATAATGTTACTGTATATTTAATAAGAAAAGAAGAGTACTGATATGCCTGTATACGATTTTAAACTATCCAGACTTAAAAGTCTACAAATAAGATCTCCATTACACCAAATTCACATTTCTCTTTTTTGTTACTAATTATTACTTTCTACTCCAGGTGCACGAGTGGCCAATAGGCAATGATACAATGAAATCTAAAATGGAAATTGATCCCACAACTCAGAAGGATGCTGGATATTATGAATGCCAAGCTGACAACCAGTATGCTATTGACCGAAGGGGTTTCCGAACAGATTATGTGATTTACACCTACTAGTTCTCTATCATTACTACATCAATATCTTCATTCAACATTTAATCATCGATAGTACATTGCTTTCCTATGACAAACAACTAAACACGGGAGGCAAGCAGCTACCCTACTATGAGCATAGCAGAAGAACATTACTTTGGTATCTTTTTGCCCCAGACTAAAGGTTACTGTGCTACAGTGATTTCATTTGCAATATTTATTTTTAAGGCGCCATAAGTGGCAACCAGGAGCAAAATTCTGAATTCATACATTAGATTTCACTATTACGACGTTTTTTTTAAATGTTTACATCTGGTAGGAGTATAAAGTATTTATCTTTCTGTAAGTCAAAATATAATGTGATATCATTGTACTATGTTTCATTGTAGAATACAGAAATACATTAATTACTGAACTACATTCTTATTATTTTTTAGCAAACTTTAGAATTAACTACCGTATTTAAGGTGATATATATATACATAATGTTCTACCCAATGACAGGGCTTTCACTGCAAACCCAGCATTCTCCAATATTTCCTATTTTCTGCCTTCCTCTTAGTCTCTATGATCCATATGTATATCTTAATGTCGTCTACCATCTAATATCTTCTTCTGCTCCGAACTCTTCTCCCGTTCACCATTCCTTCCAGTACATCCTTCAGTAGGCAGTTTCTTCTCAGTCAGTGACCCAGCAATTCCTTTTTCTCTTCCTGATCAGTTTCAGCATCATTTTTTTCTTCCCCTACTCTTTCCAACACAGCTTCATTTCTTATTCTGTCTATCCATTTCACATGCTCCATTCTTCTCCATATCCACATTTCTCTTCTCTTCGTTGTAGTGTCCATGTTTCTGATCCATACAATGCCACACTCCACAAAAGCACTTTACTAGTCTCTTTCTTAATTCTTTTTCCAAAGGTCTGCAGAAGATGCTCCTTTTTTCTATTAAAAGCTTTCTTTGCAATTGCTATCCTCCTTTTGACTTCCTGGCAGGAGCTCATGTTACTGCTTATAGTACATCCCAGTACTTGAAGCTGTCCACTTTCTCTTTTGCCTTATTTAATATTCGTACTTTTATCTTCTTTATTTTTTTTCTGACAATCATGGTCTTCGTCTTGTTTGCATTTATCTTCATTCCATACTGCTCACAGCTGTCATTTAGCTCAAGTAGCATATCTCTTAGTATCGTCTCCTCTTCTGCTAACAACGCCATATCATCAACAAATCTTAAGAGGAGATGATGGCTAAATATGGTGAAAACCAATACATTAAAAAAAAACTTTAAATACTCTCTGATATGTGAAAAATACATTACATAAAATTTAATACACATCTATGGTTTTGTCAGCACCTGTGACGCCATTTTTAGAGCTCTGGGGCACAGGATTTTTAAATTACACTGAACTTTGATTGAAATTTCCAGTAGCGTTAACTTTTCTTTCCTTTAAAATACTCTTTAACATGTGAAAAATACATTACATAAAATTTAATGTACACATATGGCCTTGTCAACTGCGGTGATATGTTTAAAGCTCTGCTGCACAGGGTTTTAAATGACACTAAACTTTGATTGCAATTTCCTGTAACTTTAATTTTTCCTCTATTCCAGATAAAAATGTATATATCTTCGGAACTATTAATTCTACAAGCATTATAATTGATACGTTCTTTAGGCTCAGGCTATTAGGAAACTTCTCTCTAGAAGAGAAATTTGTTATTTATTTATATTTGAAAAATATGCCTGCATATTTCTATAAAAGTACCTCTAAAATGAATATACTTAAACTATAAGCCTAATTGTTTATCTTAAATTTATGAAAGCCAATATCAAAATTGTGCTACAGAAGTTCTAAAGAACGTGCTTTCAGGAGTTAAATATCGTACAAATTTTGAATTTATATTTAAAAATGGCTGAGCCATGTTCATTTTAGTGAATTACTGTATCCTGGTATTTTTTCACAATTTGGCCCCAACTTTTTTTTTTTTTTTTTTTTTTCAAAAAAAATCTCGAATTTAAGTTGTTGCATACAAAAAATGAAAACTGTGCATCACTTAGGGGAAAAAAAAAATTCACCATCCTCTCCCTTTAGAGTCTTTCGAAAATAAAATATTAACAAAAAATACATACAAATAACAAAGAACCTAACATACCAATACCAAGTAATTACCGTAATTAACCTAGGTTTTAATGTGTTAATCATCATTTTTTTACAAGAAACATAATGATGATATCAGACAGTAACTCAATATATTCAACTGAACGAATAAATTAAACAAAAAAGAAAAAAAAAAATGCTGGACCATGTCTAGGATAGAAGGTGACTGGATGCTAAAACAAAATATATATAAACACACAGAGCTGTAAGTAAAAGAAATGTAGGTTGACAGCAAAGATGATGAATCAAATAAATTACACGTCATAACATTAGAATGAGCCTTATAGGCACAGAATCTAATTATAGATAAAGGATAGATGGATGGAAAACGGTGGTGGTGGTAGTGATGGCGAGTTAAACTTACAGAATAAAATAATTTTATCCACAATTAATGGAGTTCTATGCTTTTCAGAATACATACAAATTCGTTTAATGAGCATTTGATTATTGGAGGAGGGGACACTCGTACTTCCTCCAAACTCTTATCTGAGAGACCAGACAGTCATCCTCATCAGACTTGATACTTTTCTAGTATATATATAGTAGTATATCGAAATGATAGCCGCCCAAACCTTGGATTTAAAATATCAGCATCCTAATCAATTCAAATGAAGAAAAAAAAATGAAATTAATGTTAAAAAAGTACATAATGAAATTTTTAAAAAATTCTATTTTGCGACGAGATGTGGTAGCTATCAAAACGATAAATAAATACCGTAAATAAATATATATATATATATATATATATATATATATATATATATATATATATATATACATACCATTAAGTATTTTTTAACCCTGATTTTTTTTTACTTTGTCGTAATTTTAAGAGTTACTTTGGTTCACTGAAACTAGGATTCTAATTTTGCACTAGCCTAAAATAAAGAAAATTCATAACTACGATTTACTATTTTAATAACAGGCTAATTATTTGCAATGAATAGAAAAACTTTGTTAACTTGTTAATAAGGTATAACTCCGCTAGTTCGAACGAATTGGGACTGGGGATGGTTTGGTTTATCGAAATTTCGAATTAAGCGAGGCACAAAAGTGCAAGCAAGGAAACGACGCCTTTTTCCCTCACCACACTTCACTGTCCACTGCTTCATCAAGATTGTCTGTTCTTCGTCAGAAGAAGCTGACAGATTATCATAATGGGTCTAGTATAGAAAACAAAGACTAATTCATTCACTAGTGATAAAGTAAGTTGTACATTTTGAGTTTCCAGATACTTTAGCATTAAGGTGATTGAGTTTCAGTTCAAACACACTTTTTCCCCCTTCCTCTTCTTCCTCCTTTTTTATATCTTCAGATTATCGGGATTTCAGTTTAGCAAGAATTGGACTAGCAGGGCTCTTCTGTACAGTGGTAACACTGCCCTGTGAAATGGTAGAAGGAAAAATTCTATTTTTAGTCCCAAACAGTTCCGAACACATTCTTCCTTACGTCATTCTTGGAAATAATGTTTGCAACCTTATTGTTGTCTAACTCATCCAGTACTTGTCTGTGGATGTGACATGCTGCTACATGGTCGGGCCTTTCTTTGGGGTCATAGTTAACCACAGGTAAGTCTTGAATCTCTGTAGTGCGCTGAAATTCCTTTCTATTTCACAGCTGGACGAGACAAGATTTTCTACATTTCTGAATAGATACCTGACCTCTTTCATCATTGACTTCAAAGCTTTCTCTAGCATCATTTAAGAGGCAAATCTTGTTCTTTTGTTAGAACAAATATATTTATGCTTTTACTTGTGATGTGTCTATTTCAGGATAAGGTGTTATCACAACATAATTTTCCCTTTTTATCAGAATATTTTTCAGCAAAACTTTTTTCTTTCTACACACTGATTGAGAATTCGATTTCAAAGTCTCACCACATCTGTGTCTATTACTTCAAATTATTCTTGTTCATAAGCTACTATTTTTCATATGATTGATATGTATGAGAGTCAGTATTTCCATTTTGGTGGCTTCTTATGCCTTGGAAATGTTAATGTTTCCAAACCAAGCTCTTCAATCTTCTCATTGAAGTCTTTTAAAGTACACTTAACTTTTCATTAGTCCTACGTCTGTTTAAACCATCAACAATGGTGTCAACAGATTTAATAAGATCTGCCATATTTCCCCTGGAAAGGCTTCTTCAAGAGTTCAAGAACACCAATTACCTTTTCCTCACCAAAAAACCAAACTATGTTACTCCATTTTTAAACATAATGAGTAGACCACTGGCTCCTTCATAACCTCCTTCTGGTAGTTTCAAAGACCAAATCATATTTTATCAGAATGTCCTCTATTTGTGACCTTTGGTGGATCCATCTTGTGAGAGGGAATGATTTGATCCTCGTAATATTTTCAACTGGTACCTGGACTGCTTCCTCACAGATGTGGGTGAGTACAGATTTAATTTTTTTGTGTTGGGTAAATAGGATTCCCAACTGATTGGCACATTCCATAGCATTCTAGATGAATTACAACTCTCCTTCATTACCATGTCACGGCAATGAGCATCACAATGCATATAACTATAATCAGTGCATTTCGAACTGGCAGATCAAGGTCACATTCAAACGCACAAACCACACACAAGTCACTGAACTGAAAACTGTGAACTGAAGCACTGGTAATCCTGGCTGTCCCAGCTGATTTTAGTTGAGAAAAATGATCCAGGAATGGGGTAAGTAAGCGTGGAAAATGCAATCCATTGCATCTTGATCTGCCAGTTCGAAAAGTACTGACAATAGTCAATTATGATAGATTGAACACCTTTACTGACACTCCACTCATGTTTCCAATCCCATCATAAGTCTGATCTCCAAAATTTGCCAATGGCAGTTGTAGTCTAATGAGAGCATCTCGAATGAGTGATGCTATGGCTTCACCAGTGGTTAAAGCAGTTTGGTAAAATTCAATAAAACAAGGTTTGTACGAAATGCAATCTTCAAATCACCATGCCTCCAATTAAAAACGTACTTTTCATTTTTTTTTTTACTGAGTAAATTAGTTTCCATTGAAACTGTTTTTCGAAAATTATTGTACCCTTGTCCCTTCCCCCCTTTGGCCGTGACGCCCATGTTCCTTTTTGTAAATGTGTTAACTCTGCAATCACGCAATTGTTCTCCTTCTGTTAAACAAACTCCCTGGTAATCTCTAAATTCTAAAATGTCTATATGATGTTCTTTTCCTCGAAGACAATTCTTAATTACAAAATTATGAATGGGTTAGTACTGAAATTAGTATCCCCATTCTTGATTTCTCCCATTAAACCATGCAACCTTTGAATATGACCGAACTGAATTACTATAGTCGCAACACTGTTATTCCTGGCGTGACTCCTCCTCTTTGTTTACGTCTTAGAAAGTGAAGGCTCTATAAAGTCTAGGTAGGTAGTATCGTTCGCCATTTTTGTTCTTACGTTGCCGAGCTACCATACGAGGAATCTATTTGCCACACCGTTAAACATTATCATGGCCTAGCTCCTATGATAATAAATCAAACGCACTGTAATTCAGCAAATAATTGAGCGGCAAATAACGTCTTCGTGTGCTTTCTGCGAACTCCAACGAAAGAGCCAAAATGGCGGGCGATTATATTAAGTATTTATCGAGCCTTAAGAAATGAATAACGTCTTCATAAGCGAATCACAAAATGCAAACGTTTAAATGTAGCTGACCTGCAACGCGATTGGCTGCCAGAAATTAGAGCGACGGGACTATATAAACAAGTCCATATAGATAATGGTGTATTACTTTTAATGACTGTATTTGAATTTGGTCTGTAAGCTCGATATTACTGTGTCCATAAAATATTGACCTTTTAATAGGACTATAGCACAGTATTCAGCCCTTAGAACTGATTGGCATTATCAAAATCGAAATGAATTTAACCGATATTACTGTCCTTTTAAACAATGTACTGGTATTTTAAGAACTTCAGGATAATAATATTCAAATTTATGATTCACACATTGTACAACTTTCAAGAAATTTCCATTAAAATTAGCCTGTATCGCAAAAGCTACATACATGCTATACACATTTCACAGTTCATACGTTTTTTTAAGCAATTTCCGTTTTTCAGCAGTTATCTCGAATGATTTTTGTTCATTATTGAATGAGCTATCTGTTACTATTTTCATATTAAAAGGATTCTATTAAGTTACATAAGCACAAACATATTCAAGCAGCAGCAGTGACTGTAGTGGTATTGGTGGTGACTCTGGTGGTAGCACGCACTCATGCGCACGCACGCACGCACATACACACTCTCTCTCTTTCTCTCATTCTCCCATCCCTCTCCCTTCAGGGTGCGAAATAAAATTTCTGATGAGGGGGGGATAGAATCCTAGATAGAGAATACCACACATAAAATTATTATTATTATTATTATTATTATTATTATTATTATTATTATTATTATTACGGCTCAACCCTTGGTCGCACAGAGTTGCTTGTCTTGCATTTTGATCATAATAATAATTATAACCATGAGCAGACTTAAGATAAAATGTGTAATTCCTAAGTTATTGAGTGTTGTCACCTTGCCGGTGATAATACATCAATATTACTTTCTTTACTTACTTTATACTTTATAATTATACTCGTATTAAAACAATTGTATTTTGTGAGGGGGATAGAAATTATCCCTGGCAGGGATGTTAATATGAATTTATAAGAGGGAAATAACTTTCCAACAAGGGGGAATTTCCTCCCATCCCCCTCATTAATTCGCACCCTGCCTCCCTCATGGCAGTGCTGTTTCTCTGCAATGTGTTCGTCCAGTATCATAATTATATGTATAAGCAAGACATATATAACTGTACATATTATTCTAAACGTTAGTACCATGACCTTGACTCTACAGATGACAGGACTGATGCTGCATGATGGTACAGAGAAGTTTTCCTCTCCCTCTCCCTCTTCTCTCTCTCATCTCATCTCATCTTACAGCAAGGAAAAAGTTACAAATGAATTACGATATGAAACATTTTGTGATATGCTACTCTCATCCTGCACGACTCTGACAAAAGAGTTCTACTTCGTCGAAAAAGTTAATGATTGAGATGTCGAACTCGTTATGCACCTGCACCACACACGGGACATACGTCTGATTTGCGTTGTGTTATTTCATGATAAAATGAAACTGAGAGGAAAACCACGTATTTTAAATTAAACTGTTACTTAAATTCAAATTAACAGCACAATGTGTTAAAGACCTTGGAGTATTCTTCGACAGCAAACTTTCTTTTAATAAGCACGTACATCACTTACAATGTTGGAACTAATACTGTCAATAACTTAATCTTTCTCTACGCCTGATTCACTTCTACTATGTACTTTACATTAGTGAGATCGAAACTCGAATATGCACCTGTAGTCTGGAATTCTGTTACAACAAATTACTCGGCTAATTAGAAAGTACGGTATCTAACAAAAATTCGTATTGTTATGTTCATACAAATTTCTGCCCAGGGACTCCACGAATAGTTACGAGAAACTTTGTGATTATTTTAAATGCTGATTCTTTTATAAACAATGCTAGCTATCGTGCTCCTATGAAAGGTATGAAAACTCACCAACTTTCCTACAACAGAAATTCTACTTTTTTTCCTTCTTTAACCAGATGCATTGGAACACTAACTTGTACAGCAGTGACTTCGATCAATTTAATTTACAGACACAGTTTCGTAATATATATACCGGTACCTTAATATTATTGTTAATTTTTTTATAACTTTTATTATTATTGTTGTGTTGTTATTGTAACCATTGTGCAATTCTGTTATTGGCTAATCACTGTTCACTAGCGCATTAATATTAATAATACATAATTTTATATTATTATTATTATTATTATTATTATTATTATTATTATTATTATTATACCATTTTTCGTGGTGATAGAAAATTTGAGGAAATCAATAAAACTCGTGGTGGTGGTTCTTAATAGCTGTCAGCAATCAAATACCTATAGAATACCAGAGACATGTCTTAAAATTCATTAGTGAGTGTGTATGAATTCAGATTCCAATGGCAGACGGATTCAATTTGTTAATTGGTACTCACTACTTTCCATCAGATATTGATCCAAAGTTTTTAAAATCTTATCAAATTTTTTTCGAAAATCATCTTGATTCACACAATAATAGAATAGTTATTCTCAGCGATTTTAATGTTCCTGGTATGAATTGGTCATCTAGTTGTTATGCTAATAATATTCATTACAACGCTAAAATTAAAACTCAAGAGTTATTTTCATCTTCTTGCTTTCTTGGGTTAAAACAAGTAAATTCTACAGTTAATAACAAAAACTTACTTGACCTAGTATTTACAAATGTAAACATTCACCCTTAACAATAACTTTTGAAGTCACACTAACTTTTTCTCCTGAAAATCAACAAAGTTCTTTCCTAAATTATTCTCAAGGTGATTACTTGAATCTATATAGAAGTCTATTTATGATTGGTCTTGTGTTTATCAAGCTGTAGATGTTAATGATGCAACTAGCTCACTATGTTCTGTAGTTAATAGTGTCATATCCCAGGTAGTTCCTGTCACTAAAATCAAAAGGTCTAGTTATCCACAATGGTTTTCTAACACCTTACGTAAACTTATCAGAAAGAAAGACCATGGACATACAAAATATAAAAAATTCAAAACTGAATTTTATTATCGAACATTTCTCCATTATAGAAAACTTGTTAAATCTAAAATTAAATCGGATAAATGACTTCAAAATATTAATGAAAATCTTAAAACAGAACCTAAAAAGTTTTGGAAATATGTTGAATCATTTCGGAAGGCAGATAATAAAATTATCCCTCAGATCTAATTCTTAATGATGAACACCACAGATCAAAAATACATTGTTAATGCTTTCGCTGATCACTTCAAATCTGTTCAGACTAAACACAATCATACATATGAAAACATTATTATGAATATAACAGACTCATTACCTATACCTAAAGTAAAACATGATGATATTCGTAAAGCAATTAAAAAATTGAAACCAACTAAAACAACTGGCACTGATGATATTCAAAATTTCATAATTGGAGGACGCTCTGATATATTTATTCCTCTGTTAGTCCACATATTTAATTCTAGTTTGAAAAATGGTGAATTTCCCTCACTATGGAAACAAGCTGCAATTATTCCTATATTTAAAACTGGAAAAAGAAATTATGTTAGAAACAACAGACCTATCTCGATCCTAAATAACTTTTTAAAAATTTTTGAAACTATTATACACAGACACATATCAAGCTTAATTCTTCTCAACATGGATTTCCTAAAGCCAAATTCACAGTCACTAACCTGGTCACTTACCTAAATCAAATTGTACCAGTAATTGAAACACAGTGACAAACTGATTCAATATATATAAATTGTGGAGTTCCACAGGGCCCTACTTTAGGACCTCTCCTATTTATAATATTCATAGACCATATTATGTAAAAGAATAAGTTCTGACTGTATATTATTTGCAGACAATTTAAAATTTTTTTCGTATAGTCAAAAGTAATGCTGACTGTCAATCACTTCAAGGTGACATTAAGTCAGTTCCAAAATGGTCGGAAGGCAATGGTATGAAAACTAAAGTCTCCAAAACTAGTGTTATAAACTTTTCTAGAAAACTTCTTCACTGAAATTTAATTATTATCTTAATAATATTCTAATTAACAGAACGGATTGTGTAAAAGATCTGAGAGTACTCATTGACAGTAGGCTTAAACTGTAGGGCCTACTGTCTTTTCATAGTCATATTGATTACATTTACAATCACGCAATCAGAATGTTGGAATAATACTGTTAACAATGTATTCTTTTTCCACGCCTGATTCTCTTTTAATGTTCTACTATACACCAGTGCGATTGAAACTCGAATATGCATCTGAACTCGACTTTAACTAGACATTCGGCTAAATTAGAAACTATACAAAGAAAATTGATATCTTTATGTTCATTCAGATTAGTGCCCATTAATTCTAGGCATAGTTACGAGAGAAAATGCGAATATTTTAATTGTTGAAACCTATATGCTAGATGCCATGAGCTTGATTAATTATCTGTTATTTTGTAAGGTCCTTAAAGGTGACATATCCTGTGACTTCTTCTTAAACAATATTAGCTTATGTATTCCGACAAAAGATACGAGATCCCACAAACATTTTTATAATAGAAATTCAAAATTTCTTTCACCAGTCTCCAGATGCATTAAAAATGCCAACATGCATGGCTGCAAATTCGATCCTTTCAATGTAAAGACTTACTTTGCTCTTGGCAATGACTTATCATGTATGTACCGGTATTCTTTTAGAAATTAAACTTAATTTTCATTGCATCATCTTTAGTATTTTCACAGAATAATATATCATAAATTAGAGAAAAATTCTTCTTTTAAGATGGTTTATTTTTATTTTTATCCATCCATTAACTAACTACTTATTTTAGATTTTAAATTTTGTGTTATTATTATTTTAAACTTTGTATTCACATTTTAATTCTGTATATTCTGTATTACTATGTACCAGTATCACTTGTGCTCGGCTACCATTGGCCTATGGCTGTTGACCAGCACATTAATATTATAATAAATAAAAAATAAATAAATAAATTATTATTTACAGGAGCAGTTAACTATTGAGTTCTTGATGCATGTAAACATATAACCTTAATTGGTCCCTTATTTTCTGCACATTTTTGGATCCCTCTACAGCAACACAGCATGCTAGCCTGCAGAGACATCTGTCCACTAAGTAGGAAACATCATGTAAGAGAAAGGACTGAGACTGACAAATTTTGCCTTGAAGTATCCCATTCATGGATGTTAATCTTATATACCGTAAATCTACAACACAAGAACTTCGCCTTTACTTCTCTTCCGAAAGAAATCTAAGGATTTCTGTTCTTAAACATGCACTGTGCTCGATTCGATTTGAACTTCGAATCTGATGGAAGCACAACAAGAATTCCTCTAAGAACTACCAGATTCCACCTCTTGTTTTCTCACTATCAGTCCAACCTTGCCACTCACAACCACGGCCACATTTCGAAGTTGAAAGCGAAGTTGTAACCATTTACAGCACCTTACTAATACACTAAGTTCCCCATTAAATCCAACCCGGAGGATGTAGGTTGCAAAAATAACTCCTTGTGTGACAGAAAATACATTTGATAGTTCCTCTTTCACCCACGCCCACAACTTGAAATATTTAATATGGGAGTTAAATAAATCTTCATCAGCACTCACTCTCTCACTGGACCAAGAGACGTAATAAGCTCTCTGGCTCTGAAAATCTCACCCTCGACCCTCTCCTTTAAATTAATACTACGTTGTTCAACAGTAATAAGACCACCATGAACACAAATCTGACAGTTCTCTGCAGTGCTGTCAAAAAGCATCAGACAGCATTGAAAACTACACTTAATAGTTAGTCTTGTCTTATAGCCAAAGTGTACTTACACTAAGTAGAGTGGATACGTACTTAAATAGGCTATTACACTTCAAGGCCTACTTCGATGAAAAAATAATGTATTCATAATATCGTTTATTCTAAAAGCCTCTGATTTCCTATGAATAACAGTGAAAACCGCAGATTGCTGCGATAATTAAGGAAGAAGCATCAGCTGTGTCTATATTGTCTTTGAAGCACATGCCACATACATGACGTTATGCTTGCCAAACTTGATTCAAGCGTAAGCAATAAACACTTGTTTCAGCGACTTGTGTCTGTAGTATTGCCTCAGTTCACACCAGTCAGTCACCGACTTTAAGCCATACCAGTTCGAACCTCAGAAAAGCAAAAACGATAGGTGATAATAAAAATGTTGAGTAATAATTTAGATTAAAATGTCGTAGATTCATCGTGATGTCAGTGTGGTCAGTGCGAAATAATGCCAACAAACGAGAAATCGACTTTGTTCAAATGAATCAATGTGCCACGTTTGTGGTTTTCACTTATTGTAAATAAAAATATAATTTTTTGTTAATTGGAATTAAAAATTTCTTTATTAATAAAATTGTGTTCATTTGTTCACACCTATATTATATTAACAGTAAGTGCATGTAAATTACGTGGGTATTGTATAAGTAGGATAAGTTAAAAGTAGATCTCTGTATGAAAACTGGGAATATAGTATAAAGTGGGGTAAACTTGACTATAAAACAAAAATAATTAAACCATATCAGCCGTATTTGTTACTCAAAATAATAAAAAAGAAAAAACACTTAAGAAATGGAGGGGAAAAACTTTAAAAGATATTCAGTACATCTGAGATCATGGTTTAAATCCTATTTTTTATATTATGGTCCCAGTTAATGGTATGGAAAACAGTTCATTTCAGAGAAAATGAGGATGAAGTATGCCATGTGATATACCATATATGGTATAGAAAAATAGTACATTTCAAAGGAAATAGACAGGGAGTGCACAATGTGATGTACTATATAAGGTCTTCCCTAAAACATCTTTCCCTCCTCCCCATCCAAGCAAAAAGTCAAATGGCATCCCTGAATCTCTCAGTGTAACTTGATTTTGATCAATCCCCTCCTAGTCAACTCTTGTCTTTCAAAAGCGTAGTTTTTCCAGAACAAACTACTGCAGTTTACGAGCAGACTTCTCATTCCTACCTTCGTTTTTGAAGTGATTCAAACCCATATTGTAAAACAGATACAGCTATTATTTGTATTAAATTTGAATATTGTTTCTTTTATTACCCTTCTTTTAATTATTCTTTGAACAAGTAAAGTTTTCTTATTATATCCATATCTCTGTTAATCAATTAAACTTATGTACAGTAATAGCGAATGAAAATGAATAAAGAAAAGTTCTATGTCAAGTCCACAATTACTCCACTCTAAACTATTCACATACCCTATTATATGTCTGTGACTATTGGTAACAATTTGTAGATATTTCTAGTACTGGTATAAATAGAGCGCGAACATGTTAATTCAAAATGCCAACACCATACACTACAATCTGAAATGACTTGGACTTCACAATTCAAAGCAGCATTGTCAAATCAAGAAGCGCATTATATTAATGTGTAGTTGTGTGAATTCAACACAGATATCACTATCAACATTTGGACAATGCAGTTGACATTTCGAATTTTATTTTAGACTTAAGTTTTTCTTTCCTCCACTTCACCAATTCCCATTGGTCATGGCAGCAGTGGTAGTGATGATGGTGGTAGTGATGGTGTTGATGAGTTGATTATACACTTAAAAATATAAACTATGGTAGTAAACAAATAGTCTGATATTGAGAATCACAAAATACGTAGCACAATGTGGAAATTACGGAAAAATCCATTACATTAAATATAAAACAAAGCCACGCAACACGTGAAATATAGACCAATAGCTAGCAACAAAATATGTGAGATGTTAATAGCACATAATGACATTCACTTAAATTGGTTTATACGTGCAATTGCCATGACGACACATTTAAAGCAAAGAGCTATCAAGTTCAGAGTACTTTTTAATTGGGGTATAGTTATCAAGTCTTCGGCATTAGAAAGAAACCAACCAACAACCTAAATTGAAGAACATTAAAATTAACAAAGTAAAGTGGGTTGGAAAACAAACATGTATCATCTTATGGGAACAATTTTTGCTATCAACATAAACTGTATTTCAAACACATAACAAGTTTTACATTCGTAATACCAAAGCACTGTTCTGGTCTACACACAGGCGGACTGTCATAACTGCCACAGTCATAACATGATTCAAAGTAAGAGTGTCATTTCTCAACCAATTACAAAAATTAAGTATAATGCCTTGGCAAGGGGAACACTATACATATGCAATTATTCATAATCATAACACAAACAAGTCAGAATGAATTTCCAGTTATTTAGACATAGTATGTCCTTTCCTTGGCATATCTTTGTGTCTCTTGTTACCTAATTGCAAACTTTCATGTAACTATACAGGATTTTCATAATTATAGGTACAAACTGGAGGGATGAGTAGAGGATAATAAAACAAGACAAAATGTCTGAAATCTATGAGGTTTTATAATATGTCTCGTCAGTAGAGGTGTAACATTTTACTTTTTTTTATTTTAGCTGGTTATTTTACGATGCTTTATCAACATCTTAGGTTATTGGGGTAACATAACACCGTTCATAATAAGGCAGGCCCCCCCTCTCTCCCTCTTTCCCTCTCCATCTCTCTCTCCCTCTCCCTCCCACTCTCCCCCTCCCCCTCTCTCTACTCTACAAACACAGAGGGCACAAAAACACTTACATGTTATATTTATGTCTTTTTTATGTCTATATTTCATTATTGAGATATCTTCTGAAGGAGAAAATATATTGAATAGAGAACATCTGCTGACTTGTGAAAGACTCAACAGAGAGAACAGGATAACAGAGAAATTGCTGAGCTATGTTGTGAAGTTAGCGGGAAGATAACACAAATCAATTACTCATGCCATTGGAGACTGACTAACCATATTTCACTATTGTATGAAAATAACGCAGTTTCTTTGTTATAATTTTATAATTATTACTAACATCATTACATTCCACATATCTATACATTTATGAAAAGCTAATGAAGGTTTAGCATTTTTTCTAGTAGTTTTATTTGATCCCTCTGCTAGTATATTAATATTTCGTTTGATAAAACAATATTCAACAATGCAGTTTACTTTCAGAAGTTGTACCGGTATTGTGATTCAGTTTATATTCCGAGTAAGAACTTCCTTTGAATGGTAAGTATGTTAAAACTAATTCTGGTAGAAAGGCAGAAAGTTGTAAAAAAATATCCTCGCATAACAAAGAAACTAAAATCTAACTTTAAAAACTGCATAAATGTCTGTGCAAGAACTCAAGGTTAAATAAGTTCTTAAAATTATATTATGAATGGTGAAAAGGCAGATTTTTAACTGCTGCTATAATCCAGGTCAGTTTCTACTCATTAAGATTATTTAGATTGTTTATTTTTATTAGCATTAATATTAATTTTGATTTTGATATTAGTGATTCCACACCGCAAATTTACTGTAACATGTTCTGCCAAGCAAGAGGAAGTTAACTAAGAACTTCACTAGCACTTTGGAAAACTTTACTCTGTGTACAAAATGCCAAATTTCAAAACCGAAATAATTTATAAACGACAAACATAAAAGAAATTATCTCTTTATATATATATATATATATATATATATATATATATATATATATATGTATGTATGTATAGAGACAACATGTTGCAAAACAATGTAACAAACTGATCATTACTTCATCTGAAATCTAAGCTCATTGTACAGAAAAATATGGACTCAAATTTATTTAAAATCATAAACACTTGTTAAGTTTATAATATTTACATAAAAATCAGTCAATAAACAATAGAAGAAAAGAAAATTTAAAAGAATAAATAAATTATCTTTTTTTAATGGTAGAAAAAAGTACAACACAATTTAAGTCTGATTAATTTAATTTGTTAGTTTTTACAATGCAAAACATGTATTTTAGTAGGTACTGACAAATATTTTAAGCCATGGAGCAATACAAAGACAAAGGACAGATGAAGTGTGTTGAGAATCTATTTAACTCACTCCCTGCGGAAGAGGGATCGATTCTAAAGTATCTGAAGAGGAAGGGCTTCATTAAACTAACCATGGGAGAGTGGACCCTGATAAATGACCCTGATGGACATTAAGCAATATTGTGACCGGACAGACAACGCAGACACACAACTCTGTCAGTGTCCGGCTGGAGAGACCTACATCGGAGGCTTATATGGGCCAGCTGTTAAGTGTGAGTACTTGACAGGGATTTTTGTCATGATGTGATTTTGAAATGTTGAGGAGGGGCAAGGAGGGGAAAGTATTGTTCCCAACGGATTTACATTCAAAACTATATAGCCCATTCATCTACAAATTCATATGCTAATCAGAGTCCCAAGCGTATAAATGTTACTGATGAAATTCTTATTTATAACAAGACATTGCTACAAATCATTCTCATCACGTGCACTAATCATCTTAATTGAAAATCAAATATATACTCTACTGACATACACTTAGCTATCAAGTGAATGCTATAAACGCAAATTACTTTTGCCTGGTGAATCTGTGAATAAAGTAATCGCATAAAAGAAAATAAAAGGAGAATATTCGAATTGAAAAAAGAAAATAAGTTGCAGTAAGTAAATGCAAAGACTGACAGAACCACTTATATAAGATAGAGTTTTCATCGAATTTTCAAGAAACTGATTTACACTTCAACAATCCTTTGTTAGTAACAAAGTCACATTTAAGGAAACAATGGTATTTATAATTACAATGTAAGATCGTTTAGGGTATTTATGAAATCTCATATTTTGTAATTTCAGAAGAATTCTCGAGTAATCACCACAATTACTTTAAGCAAGTACATTAAATTTCCGAAACTTTATCTTTTCCATACGTACTTACAACAATGGAAATAGTCAAAGAAAAAGCTTCATAATGACAACCCCATCAATGTCTTGTCTCTATAATCATAGATGGTTAGCTTTTTATTTGATTTCATGTAATTATTCTTGAATATGAAATTTATCAATGTTAGAGAATATATTATATATAGATACTGTATGTTGACAATGTAGTAACAGTGGAAAAATTAGTAGAGAGAACCTAATTATTTGGAATTATTTGAAGGATTTATAATTCAAAAGCGTTTCTAACCACAAATCCTACTGAATTCATTAAGAATCGAACTTTATTCCTACTAGTGGGAAACATCATCGAAGTAAACAAATTGCATTTACACCCTATTTTTACAGAGCAATAATGTAATGCTGAACTTTGTTCAATATTTTTATTTTTATCATCGCTCGTAACTACCAAAATCAGTACTATAAACCATCACCAGTCATCACTACCATGTATCAAGAATTAGACTATGCCTGCTTCTGCTCGTTAACTCTTCCTTGAATGTCCCGGGTCTTCTCCCTTTTGGATAGTAAACCATTCCATTTTCCATTCTATCTGAATGTGAATTCTAATTTTCCTTTATGTTAATTTACTTTATCGTTAAAGAAATATATATTCAATTGAAGAGTGTGATCCCAAAATGTGTTCAGTCCATTTTTATGAAAAGACTGTTCTAGTTTTTTTATCCACCAGTCTATGGGCTGAGCGAGTTTTCAAGTGACAATAACACACACTTTTAGACTTTTAGACAAGGACTGGCATTGTCTTGAAAGAAAAGAAGCTTAAAATATAATGATAAAGGTCTAAAAAAAATCATATATCTGTGTGTGTGTGTGTGTGTGTGTGTGCGCGCGCGCATGCGCGTTTGCGTACTTCCGTGTGTGTAAATCATAAAAATGGACTGAGCGAGTTTTGGGATCATACTTTTCAATTCTATTCAAATATTTTCATTCCTTCCCTTATTCAAATTTGTACACCTTTTATTGGTTTTAAAATAATTTCTGTAGCCTGGATTTTCCTTTCTCTTTTTGTATGTATTCTGTCTCTGATCCACATAAAAAGTTTTGCACTGCTAAAACCTTATAAAATTTAAGTTGTGTCTTCTTTCTGTTCTTTGTACTGTTCCGCAAATTGATTTAAATTAAAATTTATGTAACTTGGACATAAATTAATCAAGTAATGTTAAATACTTAAAAGCAATATTTTCATCAACTTAAAATTAGTTATCTTCATTTTATGAAATGTTACATAACGACAGACTCTAATGGACTGACCAGTATGATATGTGAAACATGTTACATTTTCTTTTTAGAATTATAAGGAGTGAATCCACAATGAGAGGAAAGCAAGTAACAGGAATTCTCTTTGTGCTTCTTCTTCTTGGGTTTGGAGCCCAGGGACGCAGAGGCAGAGCTCGCAGCAGAACAAAAAGTAGGGTGCAAATTGGTCTGCCAATCACAGGAAAATACAGAGACCCGGAGTCTGATCAATATTACAATAACAGCAATGTGAGTATCTAATCACACAAAGTGAATGTAAAAGAAAATTATTGACAGTTCTTTCTCAAATGCTTCATTTAACTGCATTCAACATGAACCCCACATAGAAAGTGTAGTAGGCATGACACTGAACTCGTTAAGTGTAGTAAAATCATATACCTATAAAATATTAAAATTGTTCATACAATATTTGTACTAATAGACCTATACAGTTCTGTACCTTAGAATGTCTAAAATAAAAATCAATAAATGAAGAGGTGAATTTACAACAAGTAATTAGAGCTACAATTTTATACATTTTACTTATTATGTTTATTTGTCAAAATACGACGAAATGATTTGAGAAATTACCATCTCAAAGCTGCCTCTCAAATTATTGTTGGAATGAATTACAATGGCGATATGAACCAGATCCATTCTTGAAGATATCTTACAGCATATTATATAGCAACGCAGAATCCATATGGAAGGACTGTAGGATTAATTTGTGAATATAAAAATAGAATAAAATAACTTGTTATGAATTAATGTAACTGATTTGAAGAAATGTTAAAGTATGGTATAACCACAGAAAAGTGTAAGAGAACTGAACTAAATCAGAAAAATAATACTGAGACAAACAACACTTAAAATTGAGTCCTTCACATCCAATATTAAATACAGGTACTACAATTCATTAAGGAACAGAAATGGCTATAAATACACTGCTCAAAACAATTAGGGGAACACTTATAATAAATTGTATAGATTATTGTTTTTTGAAGCTGTGATGGTGAAAATTGGTAAATATATAAATTGAAACATAAATTTCATCTATGGATAAGATTCATGGCCTGAATTCAGAATAATTACCAGAAATAAGAAATCTTTGAATATTATGGAAGGTCCTGACAACTTCTAATTGGTCAGCTTTCTGACACTGCTATGATAACGAATGCTGATTATTGCCTAGTTTATTAAAGCTTCTGACAAAATGAAACATTTAAATGAGTTTGAAGTTTCTCTTAAGAGATGGTCAATCTCTGCGAAAAGTGGCTAGAGAGTTTAATGTTTCTCCTTCTGTGGTCTCCAGGTTATGCAACAGGCACAGAGAGACAGGTCAGCATTGTAGAAGACCTAGCCAGGGCCACACGTAAAACAAACCTCCACATACATTGTCACATCTGTTCTTCGACAGCATACAAAAACTGCAAGAGATCTGCTAAATGACCTCCATATGGCTTCTGTAATCCAAGTTTCAGACCAAACCATAAGAAATAGATTAAGGGAAGAGAATATACGGCCAAAAAAGACCTGTTAAAAATCATACTTAACAAATCGACATAAGGCATCAAGACTTAGGTTTGCTGAAAACTATGCTGATTGAAACTGAACCAGTGGCAGGCTGTGCTCTTCTCAGACGAATCCAGTATCGTCTTACATGTTGTGATGGTCGTTTAAGGGTGTGGGCACTGCCAAGAGAAAGACTGTCTGCAGCATGTTCCAGAAAGTTGATAAATTTGGTACAGGTTCCATAATGGTAGAGGGGAAGAGAAAGCCTGATGGCCTTATCTCTATCAGGTTAAATAACTATATACTATACTATACTATACTATAATGGTCTGGGCTGGTATTATGTACGACAATCATACAGATCTCATAATTATTCCCCAGCGACTGAATGCTATCCGGTATATTGAGGATGTTCTGAAAGAACATGTAGTGCCTTCTGTCACTGGAGTAGGCCCTGGATTTCTGTTTGTTCAGGATAATGCCACAACACATTCTGCAGCTGTCATCAGGAATTTCCTAAGGGAGAATGAAACTGAGGTATTGGAGTGGCCAGCGATCATCCCAGATCTGAACCCAATAGAATACTTGTGGAATCTTCTGACTAGGAATGTCAGAAACCGATCTGCAGCTCCACAAACACTGCAGGAACTTGGAGATGCTCCAAAGGAGGAATGGGAGAATATCCTCCAAGAGGAAATCCAGAATCTCATAAGCAGTATGCCACAAAGTTGTGAAGCTGTCATCGAATGTCATAGAGGCCATACACGAAACTAGACCTGTATAAAGGATGTTTAAGTATGAAAAGCTAGGACAAGATTTAACTACTTACTTAGTATAATTTTTTAATAAAGTTGTTTGTTGGCATTAAAATTCATTCTTCATTTGTTTTTATTGACATGGTGTTAAATGGTGTCACAAAATAGTACATTATGCAACGAGCCTATAATGATAGTAATTAAGACGCAAGTATGTTTGTTTATGAAACGAGCGCAAGCGAGTTTCATAATTTTCATACGAGCGTCTTAATTACCATTATAAGCAAGTTTCATACAACTTTTTATGCTCGACCATATTTCTAACTTGAAATTATTCAGAAGTATCATTTTATTTGTATCTGACTCAAGATTGGATGTGACCTTGTGCATAGCTCGTGTGAGATGTGCGCAGACGCGAAAGTATTGAGTTTTTCCAAGGAACAATAATGCCATTGACCTTGATGTAGAGAATAACATGAACTAATTTTGGTATAACCTAGAAATTGATTTAGAATTGAAAAACGAGATGACAAATTGAATTTATTTGAATATTATTTACAATTAACGCAAATTATTATAGTAACAGAACGTAACCTTCTGCGACAGTATTGGATTTCCAGCCTCCGTGACGTTTCCCTCGTTATCTTTCGATTGCATATCCGAGAATAATCGAAAATCTGAACTTTAATGAATAGGTGTACTTTAATGACATGCATTAAAGTACTGCTACCAGGTGTATAATTACTACATTTCGGCATGGTCGAGCATAAAATTTATTTATTAATTTTCCTGTCTTACCCTTGTCCAATGAAAAAATATTTCTGTAATTCATAGTGTTCCCCTAATTGTTTTAAGCAGTGTACCAGCATATAAAATAGCAGAAGACATTGATAAAACTTAGGAATAGCAGTCACATATTAGTTACAATATAAGCAACTCCCGCTCAAAAATTTCGGCAATTAAGGTCAACAATTTATAAACAAATTATAAATTGCACTTTTCTTGCAGGGGGCCAAGATTCTGCAAGCATCCCACTTTGATTATGAATATATGTTGGGTCACAAGATAGCATTCGTGTGTGTGGCAAAAGGTGAGCCTCGACCACAAATCACATGGTTCAAAGATGGAATTGAACTGTATGCACACTCATACCTGCATGTAAGTATAACTGCATCAGAATATATACAAAATGTTGAAGATTTAATTTTTAGAAACTTAAGAGAATGTTTCTTTGGCTCTTTCTATATTGACTTAACTCTGTGATAACTTGAAGCTGAAATTATGATGCTGTTTTGACATTAAGTAAATCCTCAAAAGCATAACAGACTTTCAAAAGGTCATAGCCGTGTCTTGGTTTTAACTTACATGTTATGAACAAAGATATACATATAAAACTTTTAAGTAAAATAAAATTATGAAGAAATACATAAAATCAATTACTGGTACAAATTCTTACAGGTTCCTTCAGCTGTATTCTTTTCGTAACGCAAGCAAATTACCACAAATATGTTATCCTCTGAGATTATACAGATTCTCAGACTCTGACATGATATGCGTGATATTTCAATGTATAATGCCTTGAAACTGCAAAAAGTTATAACTTTTCTGACGTAATTTTCTTCCTTATTATTTTACTCTGCATATTGTTATATGGGTTAGATAAGCGGTCATCAGCACAGTGCACCCTCGGGCTAGCGTCTCTCTCTTTCTCTCTCTCTCTCTCTCTCTCTCTCTCTCTCTCTCTCTCTTACCCGCAGATAAGAGACTGCACTATCTTGCATCCGTGGCTGCTGGTGGGTATGCTTTTCTCTCTCTCCCTTCTGCACGACAGTGCATATTGCGATACACTGCTTACCCATTACCCATTTCAGCGAATGCTGACGACCACTGGGTTAGATTTAAGTTGTATTAGCCGAGAAACATGTATCTGAAATATTTCATTTTTTATTTCGTTTCACGCATTGTATTTCATAGATCTTAAATCATTACTGTAGCTTTGAAATGTGAAACAAGTAAAAAATTATACAAAAATATACCCCATAATGCATATTAATACAAAGTAAATAGATTCATTTAATTTACAAACATAAACAGTTCATCAGTTGAGTAGAAGGTATGACTATATAGAGGTAATTTGATAATTCTGCTCTAAATTTTCCTCTTGACCATTCAAAGTTTTAAGATAATTAAAGAAGCGTATACATGAATAGTGAACTCCTGTTTTGTAACAATTAAGACTAACATAGGCTATATGGAGATCTCATTTGTGCCTTGTATTAAAATTATGAATGTTTTGATTAATACTAAATGTAGGTATACTATTGATTTGTAACATAAAACACCACCAGGAAAAGAATATATTTACAAGGTAAGGCCAAGATTTCTAGATCCTGGAAAATACTAAACACCAAACCTGAAATATCCATAGTGTGTATATTTCAGTTCCAATTTTTCAAAAGAACTGCATTCTATACCTTTTTCAAAATGACTATTCTATGCCTTGATGTATTTACCTTCTCGATTCTTAAGGGGAGTTGGTCATAAAACAAGGTAAAAAATTGCAAATATTTTCATTTCCATATATTAAAAAGCGTTTCTTTTCTAAATAATTTGATATATTACTGTATATACATATTCCGAGAATATTTGTATTCAATTAATGTGTTAATTCAAATCATGGTGTCATAATGACCAATAATATAGGTACATTTAAGGTCAAACACTGTTTTCCGAAACTTACATTTTCCAAGCTTTTAGTACACTTCTTAGAAAAAATATTTCAGTTACACTTATGAAATTTTCAGACTATCTTACTGGATGCATAATAATGCTACCCTATCAGATTTATTTAAGTATATTAAAATTATGCTCACTTATATTTCATTATGTGAGACAAAAAATGAATTTTTAAATTATTAAATAATTCAAACATGATACTTAAATTTTAAAGAAATTCTATCCTTTCTGACAAGATTACTTCCACTACTTCTCAATCTATGTGATTAAAAAATTTCTTTGAAATCAGGAATGTAGGAAATGACAAAATTGTACTAATGCATGTGTAAGAACTGTAATTATTGACGAAAACTTATATTATTATTTAAAAGCAATGTATTAGAACTTCTAGTACATATTTAACTGTAGAAAGATGATATAATAAGCATATATATATATATATATATATATATATATATATATATATATGTATATATCATGGAGCCAAGCTGTGACAAAATTAAGTGTTATATTGAAGAACTAATAAGTTATTTAAAATAAATGAATAACGAACAACTTCACTGTCTTAATATTTAAATTGTGGTGTTATTTTACCGATTGATTAGTTTCGATATAGCTTTCATCATTCTCTGAATTCTAGTGAGTTCCCAAGCTACAGTGCCTTTCTCTGTCGAGTCGCCTGTTGCACAGTGGCCAGTGATAGCAACCGATGATAGCCCAGTTTCCAGCAAATCGAAAGCAAAATTTCTGCTGCACGGCAGCCAGCAATAGTAACCGATCTTACTCCCCGCAGTCAATTCAGTACAAATATACAACGTACAATGAAAGTGACCATGTACAATTGAGTAAAATTAGAAAGAAAAATAATCACGTACCTTATAACATGAGATGCTGGAAATGTTGTCCTCCTTCAACCACACATTTCTGGCATCTTTTTAGGAAATGTACATTTACACGTATTAATTCATCTTCCGAAATAGAGTCAATTTCACGCCTGATACTTGCTTTCAGTTCTTCTAATGTGTGGGGATTCGTTGCATACACTCTATTTTTCAAGTGCCCCCATAGATAAAAGTTGCAAACAGTTAGATCGGGGGATTGTAGTGGGCATAATTCTTTACTAATGACCCTAGCTTCAAAAATTTCCTGAATTAAATTTAACGTCTCGTCAACTGTATGTGCCGTGGCAGAGTCTTGTTGGAAATACTCTGACATTCAATGTCAGTTATCTATTCAAAGAATGGTGTGAGTATGTCATCCATGTATCTCCGTGAATTAATTGTAGTTTCACAAAATATAGACCCTATAACCCTATATGCATTTACTGTGCACCAAACCCCGATCTTCTCACCATGTAAGGGAGTTTTGTGTAATAAAATTGGGTTTATCTGTGCTCCAGTACCTCATTCTGAATGGACACATGTCCATGTAAATGGAACCATGCTTCGTCAGAAAAGAAAATTAAGCATGGGTCAATTACTCCATCATGAACATTTTGCAAAATTCAGTTACAAAAATTTAACCTTTTTTTTCCATGATCACGTGGCAACAATTCATGAATAACAGTGAGCTTGTATGGTTTCAATTTTAAGAGTTTGGTAGCTCGCCATGCTGAGGTCATCGAAATTTCAGTTTCCTGTGCAAGCAGTCAGAGGGATTTCTGTGGAGTATGTTCTAATCTTTCTCTCACTTCGTCCAGTTTCTCCTCAGTAAGCACAAGTTTATTTACCCTTCACTTCTTAGATCCCGTTTCTCTAAATTTAGTGACAAGTTTTCGCACAGTATCTCTATGTGGGGCAAGCACACCTGGATATTCAGTTAAAAATCGCCTTACAACTTCCCTGCAAGAATTTGTTAACACATACAAATCATACATAAAAATTCTTTGTTGTAATGTGTAAGTATGTCGAGGCATTATGTAAACTATAGCACAGCACTAATATAGAAATCACATTTAATACCAAGCACAATAACACTTGTAGCACTAAAACAGAAATAACACTTCATATGAAGCACTTCAAAGCACGACCACGCTGAAACAAAACCATTGTGAGACTGACTGAATGACTCCCGCGCTCCTACAAAAGGGAAGGGATTCAAGTCGGCCACAGTGCCAGGAGCTCGGTTATAGACGGTTGCTATTGCTGGCCACCATGCAACGGACGACTCGACAGTGAAAGGCAACGTATAAATCACAAGACACAAAGCTAGTGTGTGAACTCACTAGAATTCAAAGGATGATGAAATTGACTCTATTTCGGAAGATGAATTAATATGTGTAAATGCACATTTCCTAAAAAGATGCCAGAAATGTGTGGTTGAAGGAGGACAACATTTCCAGCATCTCATGTTATAAGGTACGTGATTATTTTTCTTTGTAATTTTACTCAATTGTACATGGTCACTTTCATTGTACGTTGTATATTTGTACTGAATTGGCTGCGGGGAGTAACATCGGTTACTATTGCTGGCCGCCGTGCAGCGGAAATTTTGCTTTCGATTTGCTGGAAACTGGGCTATCATCGGTTGCTATCACTGGCCACTGTGCAACAGGCGACTCGACAGAGAAAACTACATCAAAATAAGTCATTCAGCTAAAATAACACCACAACTGAAATATTAACACAGTGAAGTTATTATTCATTTATTTTAAATACCGTAACGTAATAGTTCTTCAGCGATATATAAGTGTTAAGATAGTGTAATCAAGAATGAAAGAAAGTGTTGTATTTTTACAACTTTTGCATGACGTAACAATCAATAACAATCAATAAATCTCTTACACTTTCTTTTAAAAAAATCATTGTCTTTTAAAATAAGTAACTAATAAAAGTTCTAAAGAAACAAGTATCAATGAATTGGTAATTCATAGAAGCACAATAACAGAGACAAGAAAAATGAACTCAAAATTAGTTTCGTAAATTTTATGAATTGAATAAATCATTTTAATATTTCTTTTAAGTAGTTAATCATAAGAAGTGTCTACTGCATGGAGTCCTCTACATACTGAATATATACATCTGGTAAATTTACAGTTGTTTATACATGACACTCTTATTTTCAACCTAACTCATGTCTTTAACCTAACACTCCAGTAAGTCACCTTCAATGTTGAAGAATATTTCGCATCTCCATACCAAAATTTTCAAAACCCTCTTTAGAAAGAAGAACTGTAGTTACACAAGATATATCATATCGATTTTTTAACCAGTTCACTGATCCAAAAACGGTGACCTTCTAGATCCCTCAATATGGGAAAAAGATGGAAGTTACGATTACTGGATGCCAAACGGGTACTATGGTAGATGATGAAGAGTGCAGTTCATTATTTTCCAAGACTACGTCTGTAGCACACGAATATACAACATGGTGTAATAAGGTGGGTCTGCTTCGCTGTGTATGCTTTTTGTTTACGATGCTGATGCATAAGGATACAGATCATACAAACGATTAACATCCACAAACTTAAGTTTGTCTCACTTTACTAAATTCAAGAAACTTATTTATTAACATTCCTCGTATGTGTCAGATGACATATTCAGTTATCTGCGATACTTAGTAACAAATGTAAAGAAAGGTTAAGGTTTCTGTATACATACCACAAAGGCATACAAGAGGTAGGAGGTCAACATCACATTCCAGCCGCCTTTTACCCTCAAGAAAGACAAGGTATTAAATTTTATAGGAGACATAGTGAATCTCGGAGCTGATCTGGAAGTTATGACGAAATGAAAAATCACTTTCATTTGAGTTCGAACGCAAGCTCTTCCAGTCTGTAATTTGTCTCTCTAACAGAGTCAGCTTGGCTTCATTAAATAGGAGTAACTCTGTATTTTATAATAGAATGGTAATCAATTACTTATACATAAATATATTAGATGATTACAACTAATCACAGGCCTACGGCATTGCAGAAGAATGAATCAATAATAAGGAGAACTCAATATTTCTATATTTCTATAACCAATGGTACTCCTTGAAAATAAAAATCTTTATAAAGTAAATGTCTGAAAATTGACCGGTTGGATCTTTCAGTATGGCATAAGGACCAAATAAAATTTCATGGCCAAATTTATCATGACGGGAATCTCAATTTAATAGTCTCTTCATTTTTTAATCCTATTAAGTAGTATTTCTATCAAATACGACTTATATTGAGCCCAATTTTTAAATATGAAGTCGCGCATTTACTCACTAAGAAGTCTCTGACTGGTCAGTACAGTAAAACTTCACTTATACGTTTTTATAGGGGTCTGAAGAAGAAAACGCATAACTGAGAAAGACCATAGGCGGAGTTATGGGGGGGGGGGTTATGGGGGCGCACTGCCCCCTCAAACTTGTCTGACCTCTTATTTTTTTTCTATTAACATTAGAAAATATTGAATTCAAAAGATCTTTTTTGCTTTTGTTTATGATTAAGTTTCTGTGCTTAAGTTGATGAATTAATGTCTTCGGATCATGTGTCTGGACTATAACATTTATTTTAAATTTCTAAGTGTATAAGAATTCCTATACCTCATTTGAGCACTGTAATTTTTTTTGTAACAGCCTGTACTCATGTGTTAGAAGTCTGCAGGTATTCAGGCCACTACTTGGAGAAATATGAACAGCATACTGCACAACAATGCAGAACAATGCAGGAAAAAGAAAAGTGATCCTGGTATAATGTGTAAACTTAAAGACGAGATTAAATAAAATAATTAGAATTTACATTTCATAATATATCTTCAGGAAGATAAACTTCATATAAAAAAGTTTCTGTTAGCTCTGTTACGTAGTTTTATTGATGTATGCATGTGTATCTGCACGAGAGAGAAAAAGAGGAAGATTTTTTTAAGTTATACCCTGTTATGATTTGTAGTAGACCTACAGTTCAAGTCCTATACAACTCGGTTCGAAAAATTGCGGATATGGATGTAACACTCTAAGAAACATCCCCCGAAAATACCTTTATTAAATTATCATATTCCGATATACTGTACCACGGTCAAGCTATAACAGGGGAGGAGGTAAATGATGTCCCCCATAACCCCGTTATATGGGGATTCTATGGTTTTGCTTTGCCCCCCCAAGGAAACGGTTCTCTCTCCACCTATGAGAAAGACATAGGTCTATAACTGAAATGACACCTAATAACATATCAAACAGAATTTGAAAACTATATGAGAAGAACGAGTTAAGTAAATTTAGTAAAATTTTCACAGGAGAAATTTAGAACTTAATAGTTAAGCCATCTTTTAAAATATAGCCTGTTACAGTACTCAAATTTATGACACATATTGTTGAAGAATATAAGATTATTTGTAGGAAACCTTGGCTGGAGGTCCTTCTTGTCTTCCACTGATCAAGAAAATATACTGTATTTACAGAGTATAAACTTTACTCTTCTAAATTAAAATTGTAAGTAACATCTATTATCTACAAAGACTAATATTGACCTTATTTTTTTTTTTTTATTATTATTGTAGCTGAGCTATGTGGTGCCATCTGCCATTTGGGTTTAAGGTTCTGGTGAAGTCCTGCTAGAGTGCTCTTTCACCATCACCCCCCACCCCCTCCTCGAAAACGTACTATGCCTCCTCAGATTGATGCCATCTCTATGCCAATATATCAATACCGGTACTACATCATGCCAACACCATTTAGGTTATTGGTTAATACTGAAATGGAGAGTGAGAGAATGATCGAGGGAAATGGGGGGAGAATCCCGAAAAAAAAAAAAAATCCCTCAGAATCCTTAGCTTTATCCACTACAAATACGAATCCGCCATCACTGGGACTCGAAGCCGGTCTGTAGTCATCGTAATCAGTGCTCTGTCAATTGAGTTGCCATGGTGGATTCACGATGTAAGTCATTGCACTTTCCATCTCTGATGTGCATGTAATGCAATCAATTAACAAAGACCTAATAAAAGAAGTACAGAACCTTCGTAACTTGTATGTATACTTATACTTCAGACGGGTTAGGGCTGAAATTTCGACATTTTCGTCAAAATTCTAAATTTTTCACTTTCATGCTTAAAAACACTCTGGTTTTTTTCTTTTACAAAATATCAATTTTGTTCTGCGGTAATTTTTGAAGCACATGCGAGGTAACATTTAGTGCAGGGCTATGCTGCGGTCAATATATGTTGTTAAGTCTGTACACTATTTTCTCGCTTTCCCTTTTTTTATATTTTTATGTGTATAAAATGCTCCTCATGTCACAAATTTTGCCACATCACCTTGAAACTTTCTGGATATATTCATAAATGTAAGGGTAATTGATTTGCTCTGAGTTTTAGTGTAAATTATATATTGATGAATTTTTCACATGTTAAAATTTAAAAAAAAATGTTGAAATAAATAAAAATTCAAAATTTGAACAAATATTTTCTATAAATACAGTATATATTAATCACACAACAAAACCCAGAGCAATTTTTTAATGTTTAAATATGTAATAATTACTGACCACATTTCAATAAAAAAAATTAAATAAACAAAAATTGTAAAACGATGAAAGACTAATGGAACGGAGAAAAATTCTCTCCGGCGCCGGGATTTGAACCCGGGTTTTCAGCTCTATGTGCTGACGCTTTATCCACTAAGCCACACCGGATTCCACCCCGGCGTCGGAAGAATCGTCTCAGTTTTAAGTTCCAACTCTTTGGGTTCAAATCCTGGCGCCGGAGAGAATTTTTCTCCGTTCCATTACTCTTTCATTGTATGATGACGCAGAATATCTGCATGGAAATATCATATGTACTTCGGTACATTAAAATAATATATAAAAATTGTAATGCAAAAACATTATAGGCCAGGGGCGGACGAAAGGAGGGGGGGATTAAGGGGATATATCCCCTCCCGAAATTTTGAGAAAAATACGAAACAAGAAACAGAAATAATATTGATTTTAATTCGTGAATGTATATAAGAATTAGAGGGTTTTCCACGTAAATTCTCTTTGCTAAAATGTTAAATAAATGTATCTTTCCAGTGAAAGAAATCCCTATACCTAGGATTTTTCTTGTCTCTGCTTCGCAACTCTGATCCACTGCCCACTGGAGAGTAGCACTGTTCTCTGACACTGCAAGAGATCCAACGCAAGAGGACTAATAATATAACTCGTTATGAGTGACTAAGTGGCCAGGATCCAACGGAATAAGCACCATCTTAAATCACAAAGTGATTATTTTTCGTATATCATGATATGCACCTCTGCACATGTATGGACATTGTGCCATTGTCATACATCTCTATGACGCAGTGCATGAGGGTACGCCACTAGAGGGAACCCAAGAAATGGAACTTAAACTGAGAGGATTCGATCCGACATCGGGAGGGGAATCCAGTGTGGCTTAGTGGATAAAGCGTCAGCACGTAGAGCTGAAAACCCGGGTTCAAATCCCGGTGCCAGAGAGAATTTTTCTCTGTTCCACTCTTCCATCATCATATGATGACGCAGAATTTCTGCACTGAAATATTATCATATGTACTTCGGTACATCGTAATATAAGCCACAGAGAAACCAGCATTTTTGGTATTCATGATTGTAGCTAGCCATGTTTTTAGCCTGTCACATGGTTTAGAAAGTCTACTACAGTCAGAACAGATGGACCTTAAGACATGCAGTGAACTATGTGAGAATCTAGAAAGAGAACTGGAAGATTTTCATTTAAATTTTCAGCCAGTGAACCTAGAGGCAAAAGTGTTGCTGAACTTATTGGAATTACGCTGGAAATTCCAAGAACTGCAGGCAGACAAACACAGCATTCTAACTTCAAGACAGAGAGTCCTGAAGAGTATTTTAGGCTTTCAATTCTCCTTCCCTTCTTATACTATTTCATTAGTCAGCTCAAGGACAGGTTTTTAAATCATAAGGGAATCCTAAAGTCCATACAAACTTTGCTGCCTAAAAACATAGTGCGAGCATCAGATGAAGATCTAGAAACTGCTGTTGAGGCTATAGTAAATCAGTGGCCCAATGATGTTGATGCATCACCAGTCTTTCTTCAATGAATTGAAGATGTGGAGAAGAAATTTCCTTGATCAGAAAAATCTTCACCTAATGCTTACTGATTTTATATCATCTTTGAACAGGTGCAATGAAATTATTTTTACCTGCACTCACAAGGCTCTGAAACTTTTCTGCATGTTGCCTGTAACTACAGCAACACCAGAACGGTCGTTCTCAACTTTGCGGTATTTGAAGACTTACTTGAGGAGCACGATGGGAGCAGACAGATTAAATGGACTGGCCTTGATGTATATACATAAAAATGTAGAAGTAAAAGCTCATGAAGTACTGGATGAAATGTCTAAGAAGCCTCGTCGCCTTCTCCTGTAAATGTCATTCTGTTATTGTTTTTGTATTGCAGTCATTGTAAACATTAAAATTTAAAAATTGTGGTTTATTTAACAACGCTCGCAATTGCTGAGGTTATATCAGGATCACTGGTGTGCCAGAATTTTTTCCCGCAGGACTTCTTTTATATGCCAATAAATTTACCGATATGAGGCCTATCATATTTAAGCACACTTAAATACCATTGAACTGTGCTGGGATAGAACCCGCAACTTCGAG
This sequence comes from Periplaneta americana, assembly GCF_040183065.1. Lineage (NCBI taxonomy): Eukaryota > Metazoa > Arthropoda > Insecta > Blattodea > Blattidae > Periplaneta > Periplaneta americana. Next base: position 43,822,881 of record NC_091125.1, on the reverse strand, counting down.
CACAGAAGGCTATACCGACTACACTACTCAGGCCAACTTGTAAATGTTTGTGACTCCGAAAAAAATTGTGAGTATATAAACTTATTTCTCATTATTCCATTTTTACTATCTCCTCAAATCCCTCCCCGAAAAAAAATCCTGCATCCGCCCCTGTTATAGGCTATACATGTGATATAAAAAAACAATAAAATAATTATCAAATAAAAACTTGTTTGACCTATGGAGTTCAAATTTGGTATATAGCACATGTTAACTGTAGGAGTATATTATAAACATTTGAAAAAATATTGCTTAAAAAATATAGAAGTTGAAAATTTTAGCCCTTACTCTTGTTAAATGAAATAATCTTTATATGAAAAATTATGTGCAAATCATCTCAGAATTCTAGTGGATTAAAAATATAAAGAATATGATTTATGCTTTTTACCATTCTTCGTTTCCCTGCAATTTTCTTTTCAATCGTGATGCACAATAATCATAATTTATATCATTAAATTTTATATTCTTCATAATTTACCTACCTAACTTTCTGCTTTGTACATGAATAGTTGAAAACACGTCTGAATTATGATAAATTCCTCTAGTACAGTATCTAATAATATATTCATGATTCCTTTTGTTGTAAAATCTAGAATGTACATGAAAAAGCATTTGTGGAGAACTGCACTCTTCAAATAAAACATTATAAGAATTAATTTTATAATGAGCCAAGTACAGAAAGATTACTTCGTAATTGAAGCCTCAAAGTATGTTCTTCACAACAATGCCAATATGCAAGAAAGCTTATATATCACAAAATAGTTGATCAACTGGATGGTGACTAATGCTCCACTGGGCATATGAGGTCTGATCTAAAAGTTTCAAGACTTATTTAATACAAAAAGAAATCGGATGGTGACAAGGTAACTAGTGCCTGTCTTCTTCATAGTAATCTACCCTTTAATGTAATACAGGTCTGCCAGCATTCCTGTTATATTTGAAAGCATCTTTGGAAGCCACTTTTCTAAAGTCTGTTTTTATTCCCTTGTCGCATTTTCTTGAATGACAGGAATATCATCCAACTATCAGCTTCATTTTCAGTTGGGAAAACAATGTAGTGAATAGAGAGTGTGGGGTAATACAGGGATTTTTTTTCAGCCATTATCTTGGATGGAAAAGGCACAATGAACAGGTGGGATGCATGATGGAGGATCCACCACTCATTTTGAAAGAGTTTGAAGTGCTTCCTTCGCACTTTCTCACGCAAACGCATTAAAATATCTTTGTAGAAGTATTTAATTCTTTGACCACTGGGAAAAAATTTGTAATGTACCACACTCCTAATGTCAAAGAAAACAACATTGTTTTGACATTTGACTTCACTTGTCTTGCTTTCTCGGACCAAGGAGAATTTTATGACTTCTATTATGAGGATTGAGCCTTTGTTTCCAGATCATATTCATATACCCATGTCTCATCACCGGTTATGATGCATTTTGGTTCGTTTCAGTGAGATTTTTCAGTTCTATGCACATGCTGGAGCTTTTGATTCTTGGACAAAACTCGTGGCATCATATTCGCGGCAACATACTGTATATCAAGTGTAAATCCTCGGTCAATATCACCTGACAAGTTCTGTACAATATATTTAATTCTTCAACAATCTCCCAGATTGTCAATCATCGATCAGAGATAATTTTTTCGCGTATCTATTGAATTTTTTAGTCCGTACGAGATGTCAAGGGCCACTCAGAATGAGGGTCATCTTCAATTGACTCCCAACATTATAGAAACAGACTGCACCACACATATACATTTGCACAGCTAAAGCAATGTTCACCAAAAGCACTGCTTACTAGTTCCAGCATTTCTCTCACACTTTCATTATTTTTTACGCAGAATTTAATGCACACTTTTTCCGCCTGTGCAGTGTTCATTGTTCACACAACAACGGCCTTGCAACTAATTTAAAACAATTTGCAGTCCACCTGTTTGTACCAGGGTGTTGAAGTTTGTAATACAGTTTCAGTAAACTCCTTTCTTGGGTCTCGGCATAGCTCAGATGGAAAGAAAGCACTCAGCACGGAAAGCTGAAAGGTCCTGGATTCGATTCCTGGTGCTGGAACGAATTTTTCTCCAATAATAGGTATCTACATGTTGACTACATAATATAATATACCAGGTGGCCCACAAAGTGTTACAAGCTAATATCTCTTAAATGGATCAATACAACTAAATGCTGACTTTTTCTACAGTTTTCGGAGGAGAGGCCTTCATGATAGTTTCATGGACAATATTTCAGTGTGTCCCAAAATTGGGTTCCGGGGGAGTAACTTTAGAATTTTAAATGGAACAATGATATAACTTTTAGATATTTTGATCGTCTTAAACAAATTAAGCAACTTTTGTTTAAATTTTTTTTTCTATACTGAAATTCTGAAATGGTGTAGGGTGTTTGAAATGAGACATATCCGATACAGATAAATAATAATAAACCATACTATAAATTTACATAATTTTATTAATAGCCATTAAATTAATTATTAATTGACTATTTTGGGGGGTACATACAACAAAACACCTACAACAAAAGAGGACATGAAACATCGAATAAGTGACGTTTGTCTCACTATTAGCCCCTGTATGTTATAAAAAGTTAGAGAAAACCTTTCCACAAGAATCACAAAGTGCTTAGATGTTAATGGAGGCTACTTTGAGCACTTAATAACATGATGTAAAGTAAATACCTTGGCATTTATTGATTTCCTTATTCATTTTGTAATATTTTCTACTACTGCATACTTCAATGAAAACACCCTGTAACTGCTCAACAATTTGTTTTTCAAAAAAATGTTTCAATAAAAGTTGCTTAGTTTATTGAGGGGAACAAAAAAAACAAAAACATTTTTTAAAAATTCCATTGTTTCATTTAAAAATCTGAAGGTGCACACCAGTGTCTCCTAAAGGAGGTTTAGAAAACAAAGCTGTAGCATCCTGAGAATACTTCAGGACCAAGTTATGGACTATCCTCAACAGCGTGCTGTACTTCTTTATTCCATGACTGTCAATGGTATAAGCTTATACAAAGTCTTCAGTCATAATTTCTGAGTGTGGACGTGGTCCAGGCTTGCAGGAACATAACAGGAAACTCAGAACATAGCATTTGCTGCAGCTCCCAGACTAAATTCTCGTGTGAGACAATGTTACACTCACTCCTGTTGCCAGGGCACATGTATCAAAATATTTTTGCAGAGAATATTTAAAGTTTTCACTAATTTTGCCAAGTTTACATCTTATACTACTAATCATTTGCAGCGCACTTTTTTGTCCATAGAATTGCCAGTTTTACGAAATTTGCAAATAATATCTATGTAACGCATATGAGCACCACGAAACTTTAGTTTAGACCGAACCTTCAACATACTCTTCCAGCTGAATATGTCTTTATAAAATAATCGAACATGTATATGTATACATTCTGTTCTACTCTGTATTTTTACATGGCAAAACTGCTACCTTACTTTGACCAGACAATAATTAGATTCTGACTGCTTCTAAACGAGAAAGACCAATGCAGAGAGTTTTCTCAAACATTACCTATCTATGTAGCAGTAGTGGCCCACGGTTACAAAGGTTGGCAGTTCTGCATGAAAATTAGTGTATTTAGCAACCACATGCTGTTTATTACATCTACATCAGAAAACACATGTAATTACAGCGGCTTCTCAAAATTGACTGTGCACCTGAAATTGTACTCCAACAATCCGCACGTCCTACCCACCCTGTGCGCTATACCTCTCCCATCTGGCACAACTACACATAGTGGAGATACGCTCCACATGTTGATACCGGAATGAACAACCATCAAGAACTTTCTATCATTCGAACACTTTTAACTCCTACCGAATTTCGTTACGCCAAATTTTCTAGCCTACACCCATACAGGCAGATGGAATTATACGACACTGAGCTGGAAATTCTTTGTGCAATTTCTCTTTTAATTTAGAAAAGGGTTGGTGGTTTAGGTTTTCATTTCATTCATTTTAAAATAAAATATTTCCTTAGACACACTGATTAACCACATCACACCACCCACAGTACTTAACACACTGGAACTGTAATGATATACAGTAAATCCAGAAGCCTATGTGTTCTCCTAACGCAGGTCATAAAGAGATGAGGGTGTTGGCGGTTCTTTTGTATATTTGGAGAGAACTGCTTCGGTTGCAGCTCTAATGCAGTCTTATGGGAGGGAGAAGGAAACAAGTTTTCTGCTACCGACTACCCTACATTGAGTTCCAGGAACTGCCAATCACAGATCCGAAAAGTACACTACAGATAAAATTCTCGAGCAGTTCAAGGCTCCTACAGACAGTAAAATCTGGAATCGAAGGAGAATGAATTGGAAATATAAATGAAATAATGAACTAGATTACATAAAAGCACGTTTTACATTTTTAATTTTACAGGTCCATTTAAATGGCAGTTCTGCAGCTCTGCAGTTCTTATTATACAGCCGTCCCTGCTATGTAGACTACTAGGCAAGAGCATCACATAAATTCAGAAATATTAAGTGATAACACAAACGCATATATCTGCTTTCGTTCATAAAACCAAACAACTTTTCCGCTCTAATTTCTATCTTCCTCCACAGCTACACTTCTTTTTGCAGTCTTGTACCATATTCTATAAATCTAGAAATTCAGATAGCCTACACCACATAAAATAGTTCCGTTGTTGTTCGCAGCTCATTTCTTACAAACCCAAGCACATGCTCATAATATGAACAGATTTCACATTTATTTGTTCTCTCTATGCGAGACTTAGTTTTTATCAGACATACCTAGCCTACCAACTGCAGTTTATGCTACCAAACACTTGTCCTCCTTTGTCAATTCGAGATCGCAATTTTATTCTCTATTACATAATATTTTTATCATTCTTTCATATCCATTGCCCTCTATGAAGTTTAAAACCCTGAATTTGAAAATAAAATTTGACTATCATGCCTACCTCTTTAATTTGGCTAAACAGAAATAACAGAGACATAACTAAATGGTAAATATAGTAGGATATTCCATATGAATTTAGCAATGTGTACTCGAGGAAATAATGTAATTTCTGGTTTAGTCGTGCAGACCAAGATTTCCTTTCCTTTCTAATCTTCATCTGAATATAAACCTGAGCTGAAGTTAGAAATAATGGAAAGGAGACACAAAAATTCGCAGGTAAAGATTCAAGGGACATTTTCTACTTCTACTTCTACTTCGTAACTTACAGTATGTTAACCTACTATGAAGAATTCTAAGGTAAACAGTTGAATTTTTATGTAAGAAAGAAGCAATTTACAAAATGACTTCTTTTACATGTCATAAATCTTTGGCATGGTATCTCCAACATATCAGAATCTTGACAAGAAAATTATTTTCAAAATCTGGATAGATTGTCTTGTCACATCTACCACAGTGCCAGCCTTACTGGGTATCACGGAAAAAATATAGAAAAATAAAATGTAAATATTAATATTAACCCTCAAACACAGAGGTGCAGTCTCTCAGATAGCCCCAAAATTTTTGAAGTGGAAATAAACCAGTTCCCGCCACTTTACGAATGTGATTGCTTGTGTAGGCCTACTTCCTGGTGGGAAGCCGGTGGTACAGTTCACTTAGTAGTATTCAATTATTTCTTGTAGTACTGGAGATATTATACATAGTATATTGCTAGCGGTCTCATAGATCAGACCGCATGTCTGTCCTTGCAATGGATTCTACACAAGGACCTTCGCAAAAAGTTAGTGTTAATGATGAAAACTTTGACGAGACAGTGCTTGAGTGAAAGGAGGATGAGGATAGTGAGGTTGACTCTGCAGGTGAACAAGATTTCGTCCTTGAGGGTGATCAACAATGATTGCCTATCGAAAGTGCGCAGTCGGTAGAGTGCTGGCTTTCTGTGCCCGAGGTTGTGGGTTCGATCCTGCCTAAGTGTGGCATTTAAGTGTGCTTAAGTGCGACAGGCCCTTGTCAGTAGATTTACTGGCACGTAAAAGAACTCCTGTAGGACGAAATTTCGGTTGTACTAATGTATTTCCAAGCAGTAGTTGTCACAACATTGAGCATTTATGATTTTATAAATAAAATATTGCAGTATATTACAATATTACAACACTGCTTTTTAAATTAAGCGAAAGGATGTAAAAGAACACAACCCAGTTACTTCACATTCATTGCTATTCTTGTGCCGACAACAATACTAATACAGTAGCAGTATCAGAGACGCATGTCTGTGTTGACGGCTCATATTACGCTTGTCTGTTGTTGAGGGTTAATACTTAACATTTTGTAACACAGGTTTAATTTTTATATCTGCACCAAATACGGTACCATGTTTTCAATTAATGGAATAAACCTTATCATGTGTATGTCATTCCAGGTCCATGAATGGAAGATTGGAGCTGACAAGGTGAAATCAAAGCTCGAGATTGATCCAGCCACACAAATGGATGCAGGCCTATACGAGTGCTCAGCAGATAATATGTACTCTGTTGATCGACGCAGTTTCAAGACAGATTTCAGCATTGCCTTCGACTGATTTTCTTTTGTGTGCATAATATGCATTACATCTCTCCTTAAGATGATTCACAGGAACATCGTTTTCAATCACTACACCAATGAGAAACCTTATAAAAACACAAGAATACATTCATAACTTCAATGCACAATCGTGCATCGCTACAAGAAATGTGTGGATATCATCGAATGATGAGAATGAATGGTAGTGTCACATTTATCACAAATATCACCGAAGAGTACAAGAATTAAGAGAAAGTTCAAGCCTCCGGGGTTTCACTCCTACATGCCGGCTGTGCAACTAATATAAAAATCGAACGGACCCAACAAAATCTTATATAATGAAGAACTGAAATGGCCAGTGAAAACCTCTCCTGTATTATCACGACAAGAAATAAATGCCGAGAAATAACTAAACAGCTCAGTTACTCTGTACACAGAAAACAATATGTTTTGAATTGTTTTCAATATAGATAAAGTAAAGTTTGTATTTATGTAATGTAAGAATTATATACAGGACTACCACATTATGTACACATGATGATTGGAAAGTACGAACAGGAATACCTGTAAGAGCATTCAGCCTTCTTTGTTTTAATTATTCTGATGTCTCTTCAGTTAAATAAAGGAATGAATTAATATTGCCGATGTAATGTTTTTGTAAACCTCACTGTTTCAGCTTTTCCATCTTCAGCATTTGCAGTCATATTACATTGGAAATTTAATTTTCAAGCAATATTTTTCTTTATCACATTAAACTTAAATCTGACTAAAACTATTTTTCCAGAATGCTATAGGTATATTTTTTATTTTTAGAGAGTTTGAATCAAAGCTGAAAATCTTAGCTACAAATTCTGCCATAATGTAGAGAATTTAATTGCTGGTAGGCCTAACCCCGTACTAAAACACAGACTAGTTTACACTCAACGAAATGAAAATAAAGGCAGCTATTAAGAAAGCTACAGATTAAGTTATATCATATAATACACCTAATTTGTAATAATCTCTATTATCATCATGTTACATTTTAATACTTTAATACCTTGGGAAACACTGATTATATGTAACAATTTTTGTAAATAACGCCACCATAAGCAGTATCTGAAGTATCCACACTGACAAAACAGAAACACATTCAAATGGGTTTGTAATTAAAAACATACTGAAAACTTTAAGTTAGTTGTTCTATGATTAATATTTAGCTTGCAGTACCACATACAATAAAAACAGCAACCGAAGAAACTCCAAACAAGGAAATGTTTGGATATAAAGACTAGATAGATATGGTGAGAGGTATTACAGTATTGCATTATATAAATTTTATGTGTTAAACAATAAGAATATTTGGATAGTACTCTGGATTTATTATATACTCCCACAACCTTCACCTGTAGTCATTAATAAGCCTTCAGATTTCACGTAACTACGGCAGCAAAGAAAATTAGATTAATTAAACGAAGAAAAAGAAATACTGTATAATCAAGATAAACCACTTCAAGAAAGCCAAATGAAAATAGCTTTTACCACACGCTTTTCTTTATTTTTAATTATAACTGAAAGAATATTTAAAAGATGTGAAGCCCTAAAAAAAAAAAAAAAATCATTTATTGTACTAAGTTAATTTACAACAATGGAGCTGCTTGCTTCGGTGTAAGTTGTCAAAGACACAGTCTACTGAATTAATCTTTACAGACAATAATAATATAATGTCACACAATGATTAATTAAATATAAATATTTCATTATTGTTTACGTTTATAAACACGCTGGTATACTAAAGAAGAATCTTCAATGGAGTTTAAATGATCACTAGCAATGATAAATTCATTGAAAAATTTACTTCTCTATAGATGGTTCCCCAAGCGCAAAACGTGAAGACTTTGGACAGCGAAATTTCGATCTTCGAAGGACTGACTATATTCTTCTTTAAGAAAAGGAGTATGGCTTTCATAAATCGCTTTCTTTTCACAGATTTTAGTCTCATCTTGCTTATTCGTCTCACAGAGAATTATAGGGTCTATACTATAAGCATCTCTTGAGCCCTTTTTTAATGCCACAGTAACAATAAAGCAATTTATTTCAACTCCACTGACTGCATTAACTTCTTCATAGCATTGGAAGCCTACAGATTCCAACAAGCTGGAAAGAGTGTTTTACTTTATGAAGAGAATTAAATGGGTAATTTCCGAGTATATGACTCTGTGTTTCTGACTCTTTTGAATACCTCCTGCAAAGGGAAATGCCTTCGATCTTCCATTATTTCCGCGAACTCCTCTAAGGTTAGCATAATTAATTCAGCTTAATTGTAGAAGTCCACTCAGAAGAAGTTAGGTGAATCTCATCATTCATTAAATTACTGACAGGTGGATATTCGGCAAAATGTGACACACCAATGCCTTGCCAAGATAAGGATGAGCAATCTTGAAAAGACAGCTCTCTCAGATATTTTCTTATTTTCCGAAATGTTCTAAGTGATGCAAAGAGTTCATTATGGATGTCTAAGTGAGGTAGACTTACCTGAATCTCATGGTAATAATAAAAACTTTAATGAAACTGAAATCTTCATATTTTGACAATTTATGAGCAACAGATACTTTGTAAAGGAGTTTCCCATTTACTATTAATAAGACCAAGATCTCGTAACTTGCATGGTGAGTACATTGCACTAGCAATCCTGTCTGGAATACGACTGTTTTAACTGTTCGCTGAATAATGATATCAAGTCCATCTAGTATATTTATAATGGAATCTTAAGGAGAGAGGCTATTTGAAAAGGGTAAATTAGAAAGCGGAAAATGTACAGTACTGATTGATGATATTAAATTTTCAATTAGCTTTCAATAAAGGAGATTTGGCTATTTTTTTCAAATTTTCATTAAAGGGTCATAGTGCATTTGTATTAAAAATAAGTTGATCATTAACTTCCAAAAATATTGGGTTTGATCAGCAACGGAATCTATATTACAAACTAATCAATCCTACAAAAATTGTGAAATAACCTTTAATCATATTCATCTGCACAACATTACTTACATCAGAGAATCTGTACAAAATCCACCTACAATCTACTAATTCACAATTCGTAATCCAAATTGGAATGTGTTATCCTAACTAATAAAATAACATAACATTGACTTTTTGTTTCCTTCTTTAAATATCAAATATAAAAATCGGAAATTTAAACTAAATAAACTATAATTAAAACTTCCTAGTCATCAATAATATTTTACATTGTAAAACAGACTGTCATAATTCTGAGATTTAAACACTTCTATGTCCAGCAAAGATCAAAATTTAGGTCGAGAAGTAATGATCATAACAATATTTATTTAGAATGAAAACAGACAAATTTACATGTTTCAGTTAAAAATACACGAGAAATTAAAATAATTAAAGTGTGAAAAGAAATCAAATTGAAGCTATTGCAATCCATTGACCATTCAGAAATTTCACACAGCATTCATTGTGGGAGAGGATGACTGCAGATTTGAGTTCACAGAAATAATAAATGAATACTATTCATTTGAAGAAGACTATCCCGAGGGAACGATGTCACTACATTTCCGTTGTAATCTCAATTATTTTCAATGTCAAGTTTACTAATTCCTCTGACAATCTTCAGAATTAAGAAACTTTTTTTTTTCTCCTTAAAAAATCTCTATGTAAAAAATATATTGCAGCATAACAGCCCATTAAGAGCCAGAGCCAACCAGCCGACTACTAGTCTCACGTTCATATACCCCTGCAGAGGTGAATGATCATCCAACCAGAACAAAGGTATTGTGTGGTTAGCACGATTATTTCCCTAGATGTTATAGTTGGTTGCCATTACCGTATTTTGCTACATATTGTAACTCCTCAAATGCATCACGATTCTGGGAGGATTCAGGTCCCAAACACAGGCCGAAATTTCATGAGAAAATTTTTTCCCCTCATGAAGTAGGATGGCAGAAACTATAATCTCTAGCAATTATGACTGCGATCAACATCCTCTTTTTTTTTTTTTTTTTTTTTTTTTTTTTTTTTTTTTTTTTTTTTAATGAACAGTTTATATAGTATAAAATAAAGCTTCTACTTGTGAACACGGACATATGCAATTAAAACGATATATCAATAAAAATATCCTCCAAAAAGAGTTCTAAAATTGAAAGCTATACCTCCATCTTGTAAATGGTTACATGCACATATTTTAAATATAAAACTACCGTCACTAATGAAGAACATGTACTCACCGACGCTCATTATGAATGATCTCCATATAATCCATAGATCTGGCATAGAAACCATCAGCTGTCAATGCTCCCCAGAAGTTAGACCAGGCCTTGTATGGCCTCAGGAGTAGAGGGGCAACAACGCTCCTACGATGAAATCAACAATTAAATAAATATAAAAATAAAGATATAAGAACAACAAGAAAAATTTAACCATGAAAATAAGAGGGCAATGAGTTGACATAATGTGAATGTAAATGGAAGACTCACAATAAAAATTCAGAATACACTTTATTTTAGATTTTATCTCAAAAAGATTTGTTTTCTAGTATTTCCGAAATTACAATAGTTCATGTAAAAAAAACTCAAAACATACCTGTTCTGTTCAATTAGAAGACGAAGGGTGTGAGGGTTGTCCAAATGTGCGTCACTGTCCAAATTCAAGTAGTACTCACACTTCACCGTCAAACAGTGATCTCTGCAACATTAAGTGAAATGAGATTTCTATCCGTTTGTTGGAGGAGTTTGTACGATTAAGATATACATAAATAACCTTCTTCAGAATGGAATAGAGAAGTCCCTGCATTCACCCATTTTTATAACATTTTGATACATTAGCACAGATTGTCTAAAGAAGAAATGCTCAAAGTAGGCCAAATGCCACCTACCTAATTGGAATAATAATAATAATAATAATAATAATAATAATAATAATAATAATAATAATAATAATAATAATAATAATAATAATTATTATTATTATTATTATTATTATTATCATTATTATTATTATTATTTTAATAGACGGCAGTTTTAATAGACTATTATTATTATTATTATTATTATTATTATTATTATTATTATTATTATTATTTTAGTATGTGTGCGACAGTCCATAGTAGACACTGGCAAATCAGACAAGACTCACGCCTGTAACTGCCTGTCGTCAGGCTTGAGTTCCGGTGAAGCTACAAAGCAAGTTAAAAGTTAAGACTGGCCCGTTCAGCCAGGGTTTTATAAGCCCAGTCCAGGCAGGACCCATGAAAGCCTGCCTGTGTCCTCGTATTATAGAGTGACTTGCATTCACGGAAGCCAGTCTACACTGGTTAAGATGAAACAGTACTAGTTTGAAATCTAAGTTCATTCGTTGGTTATTTAGTTACTTCAAAAAATCTTTATTCTTTGATCCAACATGGCAGAAAATTCTTGATTAAATAAACATAGTTTTAAAATTTATTGCACTACAGAATTTCATAAAATAATAAGATAATTACTATACATTTCATTTTTCTGCAAAGTGTATCTGACTCAAGAAATAATGGCAGATGGTTCCTAATTCTTGATTAAAGAAACACGTTTCACAATTTATTGCACTACAGAATTTCACAAAATAATAAGATAAATATTACATATTTCATTTTTCTGAAAAGTGTACCTGATTCAAGAAATAACGCTAGATAATTCTTGATTAAAGAAACACAATTTCACAACTTATTGCACTACGGAATTTCATAAAATAATAAGACAATAAATATTATATATTTCATATTCCTGCAAAGTGTATCTGACTCAACAAAATAGTAACATTTCGTAACAAGGGAAGGAAAGGGAAGTGGAGAGGAGAGGAGAGAAGAGGAGAGGGGAGCGGAGGATAGGGGAAGGGAGGCGCTTTCAGGTCGTAGCTCCCTGTAAAGCAGGTTTGAATAATACATTTCGTTACTGGAGGTATGTTAACAGGAAGCCACAATTTAAGTCACACAGAATTTGTGTGCACTCAAAGTTGGGTTCTCGCACCTTGTCAGCCCATTTGAGTTGTGTGGATATAAAGGAAAAATTGTGACAGTGTTGCGTATAATTGCTGGGGTAGCTCAGTCGGGAGAGCATTCATGCGCTAAGCGAAGGGTCCCGGGATCAATACCAGGCCCCAGAACAATTGTTCCTTGAAATTATTCAAACCTGCTTTACAGGGAGCTACTACCTGAAAGCCAGATTTGTAAATTACCACGTTGTTTATCATACAAAAATTAGCTCGTATATTTTTTTTTTAATTCAAATAGTTGTGACTGGGATGGTTCCCTTGTAAGGAAATAGACCAGTTACATTAAAACTACTTTAGTCATTCCAAAGTAGTTAGACGCTACAACAACATACTGTACCTACTGTACATTGTTTTTCCCTTTGATATTGAGGGCACCAAAGGCTAGCACTGCAGCTTCTAGAGGGCTTACTGTGTCTTACTACTCCTACACTGGAAGTGATTTTGAAGTTTAAATAGTCGCGTTTTTGCAAAAGCAGTGTGATTTCATCTGTCGATTAAGCCTGTACGTCTTAAGATACTAAAGGAGTCCCACTAGAGTGCTTTTCCACCCCCTCCGAAAGCATACTGAGTCTTCTCAGACTGATGACGTCTGTATGCCAGTCACACAGTCATACTACTGCATCACGCCATATTGTTTTGGGTGAACGCTATTGAAATGATGATAACAAATACTGAAATGAACAGTGACAATGGAATGATGGAGAGAAATGGGGGAACCTAGAGGAAAACCATCAGGAACCTTGGCTTTGTTTTCCACAAATACGACTCTGCCATCTACAGGGTTCGAACTTAGGTCCATAGTCATCGTAAGCCAGTGTTCTGCCAACTGAGTTACCATGACAGAAACATACATGGATTCAGAAAAGTGACTTACTTTTATATTCTGCGTGCGTGTGCATGTGTGTGTGTGTGTGTGTGTGTCTGTGTGTACGCACTCACACTTACACGTATATAACTGTCCTTTCCCAGAAAGAATGTAAGTTTAAAGAATTTTTATTATTTTTGTCAACTAACATAGATCCTTTCTTGAAAGACGCACCAATTCATTGAAATCTCAAAGCAAAATAACAACCAATCATTAGAAAATATTTCATACAATATTTGAATACTCACATTGCCAGGTTGCGAGCTTGCCATTCTTTCACGTCATCATCTGGATTTATCCTTTTCAAGCTATGGTACTCTTCTCCATGTTCCAAAAAGAAATTTTCTACCACCTCTGAGTGGTACTCCGCCTGCAGGTAATATTTACATTATTTATTACTCTCACATAAATTTCTGACATAAGATTAACAAAACAAAACATCAATTTCTACATATAGTAGAAACGTAATTAAATTTCACAGGTAAAAACATCTACTAACTGGCAAGTTACTTTCTACATACTGGTAATCTTCTTTATAATGTGATATTTCTCATAAGAATTGAATATGTCGAAAATTGTGTTAATATAAAATGCATAGTGCTACTGTAATCTGATATGAGCTTACTATTTCAAACAAAGAAAAAAAAATGGAAGTTCCATAATGTCAATCCGAAACTCACAATATTAAGTTTAAAATGTTATTTTTTTTAATTGGCTATTTTATGAAGTTTTTTTTTTTTCAAATGCTATGGTTATATTAGTGTCTGAATGATATGAAGGTGATAATGCCAGAAAAATGAATCCAGGGTTCAACGACGAAAGTTACCCACCATTTGCTTTTATTGGGTAAGGGAAAACCCTGGAAAAAACCCAACCAGGTAACTTGTCCTAACCAGGATTTGAACCCGGGCCCACTTGTTTCATGGTTAGGCATACTGTTACTTCACAGCGGTGGACTTTGAAATGTTATAACAGTAACACTTTTCAGCTAGAACACCAAGCATCTTGCAGAAAAATGAGTCCTTCAGTTGAGTTTATATTGTCAGGATGAAATTAACACTTGTATCAAGAAGACAGCATTAAGCAAAATTATAATTTTTCAACTAGTACTGGGTAACTGGGAAATAACTCCTTGGAAGGAAGATTTAATTTTAGATACTAGAAGACATCTATTAGCAATCAGTTGGCACTTCCATCTGGAATTGAAAGTAGAAACTATAATGTGGACGAATTACTACTTACAACATTAATTGGTCAAATGTCATAAGTATGGTTCAGATAAAGTAGTCTTATCAGGATAGGCATCCTTGTACTGTACATTTACTGATGTTTTAGCTAGAGGGTGGGGAGCACCCCAGCAGTTAATGTTTGTAAACAAAATGCACGAACTAAGGATGCCTAACCTGATACAGCTACTTTATCCGAACCATAGTCATAACGTTCTTTCGTGTGCTACAAACTTGGTGTAACACAGTAGTCCAGTTTCACTTCACTTCTAGAGGAAGCCATACTTTGGATTATTGTGTCTAAAGAATCCATCGACCATACCCAAGTTGAAACTCACAATATTTGAGTAAAGAAATAAGCGTGGAAATCACTAGGTACATCACCAACCATCATGAATTTGTCCTATATGAAATTTCACAAAATCTGTCTTAAAAATTGTTTTATATTTTATACTAAAAGGAATAGGTGAGAGTACAATACATACCACTTACCGCATTATGAACAAAGAGATGTAACTTCTCTTTAGGATATTCAATATTGTAAAGTTTTTCAAAAAATTCTTCTAAGAAAGGTGTTGGCTCTTCAATGAAGACAGCCACTAGAACAACTGGATACATCTTGGGCTGCAACAAATATTATACTTCAAATAATTCATACATTTAAATACATTAAACTAATCAAACACTAAGGTCTCAAACAATATGAGTTTTGCTGTACCACAACCACTTTTATAAAGTCTAATTCACAACTCATGTTCATAAGAAATGTTAAAGAACAATATTTTTAATGTTTCACTATTTTTTAGATTTAAATACATAAACTTTTAAAAAAACTGGAACAGAGACAATAATGTTTTGATTTACTAACTCATGTGCACTAATGAATCTTTCCAATTTCGTAAACAACTTTTGGAATTAAATTTTAGGCATCACAGTGACTGTGTTTAAAATAAGACTTTTAGGGTATTCCATTGTGTGGGAACATCACATCTCAAACGTTTCGAAACTGCATTCAGATTTAATCTTCAGAGCATTACCGTATATTTAAGACCTTAAAGAGTCATCTATTTTAGTCAGACATAATGGGCCCAACAGAATAAGTGACCCTTACTATATTGCTCTGAAAATGGAACCTGTATGCAATTACGAAATGTCAGAGATTAAGTCCCAGCATATGGTGGAATATCCAAAAGTTTTCTTTTGAACGTTTGAAACGCAAAATTATCTTTCCTGTCAATAATGTGGAGATGCTTAGGTCCGATCAACTGAATAAAATACTGGTAGGCCAATTCTTTCACTTTTATTTAATATAATATTTAACATCAATATAATAAGGCCTATGGAACCTCTACTGAATTCATAACATAATGCATGTATATAGACCTAGCACATAACAGCTCTTCCCAATTGAAGAAGATGAAAATTGAAAAACAATACAGATGGCAGCAGAAATAACACCAACAAATATAAAATAAACACTTAAGATATAAATCATAAGCGAACGTTAGCGAATATTTAAAAGATAAATTTTAATGTAACAATGCAACAGATGATAGTATTATCATCAAGTAATAGATTTTTATTACAACACACCTGGAATAGCAAAAGGGCTGCTGTCTGAAGGAACAATATTGTAACATAGCCAGACAATCCAATACTTTGACTATAATATACTAAAAGCGTGCTTAGTCCAAGCAGGAATTTTCCCAGTCGAGAAATTATGTCACAATAAATAAAGGTTACAACAATGATAATGGCGATAATGGTAATCTTACATCTTTGTCCTCCAGAAGAACTGAGTCATCCCAACAACTGAGACAACCATCCTCTGGGTTCCAACTGTTTGCTAAGTAGTTGCCAAGCGTATTCAGAACCAACTTGCTTGGCCCGTTGCCATGCACCACTAATGGCACAGAGTTGTACACTGTATTCTGGAGGTATGCCTCTCGTCCTTTGAACCTCAGTTCAATATCGGCTGAAAACAGATTGTTTAAATTTAATCGTCTGTAGCTGCATTTAGATTGGCAACAGGCCATGACTGTTTGGCCAAACATCTGCATAGAATTGGAATATATCAGTCTCCTAACTGCCCATTGTGCAACTCAAACCAAGAAATGGATTCGGAACAGCTCAAAATCTGTGCTTCAGTGGCTGACCACAATATCTTTGAAAAATATTGGAGTGCAAGAGGTCAAATGACTTTAATGTCAAATGCCTGGCATTAGAAAACAACAATAACAAATTTGATTCAGTATTATTACAGCCAATATCACAATAGGCTTTCATTTTGTTGATTAATTCACGAACACGAAACATGAATGCATTTATCCAAAGGAAATTGAAATTTCGCAAGATATTTAACAAGATTATGTCGTAAATAGAATAATAAATAATTAAAATAAGTTAAAACGCATACTACAAGGGTCGTTTCATAAGTCATGGCAATTATGTTATATTAACTGATAAAGCTGCAGCAATGAAAATCCATTATGTGCATTTGAAGATCACTGGAATGTGCTTCGCAAGGCTAGCACCAAATGGGACCTGGGCACAGGAGCTAATGGGGAGGGGGAAATCGAAAGATGAGTAAATAGAAATCATTGTGTTATTATACACAAAAGGAAACAAAGTACATTACACATAGCTAACATCCTTCAAAACAGTACTCCAAGGCTTCCACGCATCTTTGCCAATGATGAGGAAGGCAGTGAATACCATCAGCTGTGTGTACCATCTGTCATCGAAATACTGTTAAGATGTTCTCCTTGTTTGCAAACAATTCCCATGCAGTGACTTTTTCGGTTGTGGAATGAAATCAAAGTCATATGGACTGAGATCAGGCGAGTAGGGATGATGTTCTAAAATCTGCCATTTTCACCACTGTAAAAAGTCCTTGACACGAGCTGCAGTGTGGGCTGTAGCATTATTATGGAGGATTATGGCACTGTCCATCTTGGAGCACAGCCGCCAGCAAACTAATATTTACATATGCTGTTAACTAGCCACCAATGCAATAGATGCCATCTGGTGGTGGTATTCCATAGAGTGTAACACAGGTTTTCAAACGTATATACTGGACTAACCATGTTGCCACATGTTCCGAAGATATAACATAGTTCCCATGATTTATGAAACGACCTTTGTATTTACTTAACATAGTATATGTCATTTGAATTCGTGAAGAAATAATTAAATAGGGCTACAGTCATCAAGTGTTAACTACAACAGAATAATGGACATATTCAGTTTTATTATAAACACAATTAAATTTAAACACATGAAAACTTAATTAAATGGAAGTGACATTCCGTAAAAGTAAATTTATTGGGTGTATTTGATGCTGAGGAAATTTATGTTGATTGATATTATTTTACTTTCGAGTTTATTTTGACAATTACGTTATAGAATTCCTTATTGATTTGTGGAAACAAGTGCGAATCATCAGCAACAAGACAAAAGTGACAATATGAAATCGACAATATTGCTGTGATAGATGACTCTGATTTGGTAAATTGGTACATGAGCAAGGATGAAGTAAAATCGTATGAGCATGCACACCTGTTTTTCATTTCTATTGAAATACAAGAATCCATTTCAGGCCTCTCATAGCCTGGTATCCAAACTCAGAGGTATTGGAGTGATTATTTCGATTGCTGCAGATGATTTACAACTGTTTCTTCCTTGGTAGTTAATTTAGAACACAATGGTGTCCATGCCACTATTAATAATATTTAACACCGATAAACACAAAAATAAAATAATAATGTAATAGTTTGGAAGCAATATCGGAATTTTATGTTAAAGGAAATTATGGGATTTAAGAAATATCAAACAATGATTGTCAATAAAATGGGCAGTAATGGTGAGGAAACTTCTATTTTTGTATGGATCAGTCCATAAGTCTGCAGTACAGGCACAACCGCAATTTTCAGCCGCAAAATTTATTTTTGGCATTACCTTTTCTCTAATTTCATCTGCTCGTGCTTGAATATTCCTGGAGATAATTGTAGGATGAGGAAGAACATCAGTAACATTCATAATCTGCACCTATATTAATAAGTTCCTGAGAATAGTTTTGAAATTCTGTGCCCGAAACAATATTAAATGGGCGAAAATCACTAGTGCACATTTCGATACACTTTGGTGTGAAACACTGTTTTATATCAAGTGGCACATAATCAGATCTTCTTCCTTCTGAACGAAATTTACACACGTGTGTCTTCAGATGAGTTGTAGTAGAAGAGAATGACAAGAAAGTTGAACAATGTTTACAAGAAACGTAACCCACCTTTTTATCAACCTATGAAGTCACAAGTAAGAATTTGTCCCACACATCACTCTTCATACCTTCTTTAGCACTTAACTTGTATTCCTAGTTGAGTAGTTTCAACTTCACCACATCTTTTAGCTCACGCTCTATTTTTGATAGTGTACTACTAGCCAGTAACAAGAACGAATGCCTAATGCTCGGCTTGTACCATTGAAGGATTTATTGCTCGCGAGGCTTTTACCCATCATGCATGTGCACTACCTATTAGATTATGTTATGAACTACTTGGTGCTCGAGCTAAAATGTCCGATGCAGACCTCTGGTACAAATCATTACAACAGGTAGTAAAGCTATAGTAAACTGTAAAAATAGAGTTTGTAAATGACTTCCTTTACAAACAACGGGATGTGATTGAATTCTTAATTGTGAAGGAAGAAATTAAGGTAAACATTCACAAATATTTGTGTGCAATGTATGGAAGTTGTGCAGTCGAAAGAAGCACCGTTGGTAGCTGGGCTAAGAGAGTCAAAGCTAGGAATGGGATAAACTGAGCTCTTTGTCTTAGCCAGCCCAGACATGTTGAAGTGCGCTGATGTTATTCATCAGCAATACCGCATCACAGGCACAGACAGCTGGCAGTAGAGCTTTCAGTTAAAAATGAAAGTGCGATTGAAATTATTCAGCTCTCGGATTTTCAAAGCCTTACGCAATATGGGTTCCATGAAGTCTCACAGTCAAATATAGAATTCAAAGAAAAACAATTTCTTCTGAATTTTTGGAGTGTTTTGTTGCTGACGAGGAGATCTTTTTGTCCCAGATCATTACAGGTAACGAAGCTTTTTTTTTTTTTTGTGCCATGGCAGAGCCCTTCACTTCGCCATTATTCGCCCTGACTCTACGAGTCTTGAGTGCACCATTTTGAGCCAGAGGAAAAAAGGTAGTCAATGAAGTGACAACATATTCAAACAAAAAAATTCGCTCTCAGCCGGAAAAGTCATGATCACTGCTTTTCGAAACAGTAATGGCATCATTCTTGTGAATGTGATATGTCAAGAGCCGAGAGCAGTGGCGGCTCGTGAACTTGTGGATTAGGAGAGCTGCAGTAGATTTTGGTACATACAAATTTCACTTCTTGATACCATTACTATAATAAGTATAGGACAAAAATAAATGCACTACATATCGAAAAACCAAAACTTTCTGACTTAGTTGGGAGACGTCTGTGGCACCATTTGCTAATCGCTAAAAAAAAACCTAATACCATCGATTTCAGTTTGAATTTCTGATCGGCAGACAATCAACTTGCAATCTACCAGTTCATTCTGAACTTTCAACAGTGGTATGTTCCAAATGATTTTTGATAGCCTCGTTTATATTAATCATGGACTGTAGCAACCCACGAAATACATCAGAGTTCTTCGAATCGTTTTTTCATCATGTCCCCTAAGGGGAAGTTCATATTGGCCACAAAATTTGATACAACTAATATTTTTTAAAATAATTTCACGATTTTTTCTCACTTCTTGATTATGTTTGAGAATGTTTGTTCTGTTCGTTTCACTTAATTGCGAAGGAATATTAGTTTTGCCTATCATAGCCAATGAAACAACATTTTTCAGGTGAGATTGCGAAGATTCGTGCTTTTTAATTTTTAGGGGCAAATGTCGTAAATCTGTCACACCACTCCTAGTCTATGCAGTATCACCATCGAAGAGGAGACAACCACAAATGCTCAGCGTAAATTTCATTGTTATACTTCCTTACATATATGCACTATTTCGGCTGGATGAAGCTTGAGTAAGATTTAAGTCGGGTAACGAACGACCCTTTAATTTCACTTCATTACATCAATTTTTTCCGCAAGGGAAAGTTGAGAAAAATAAAATTAATATTCTGTAATTCAGACACACTCATGCTTGCACATTTGCGCTGGTTAAATTACGGTACTAAAACGTCACACCAAAGTAACATTCAGATATACTGATGGTCAACAATTTTATAAAACTGGAAAAGAAGTCTCTTTCGTATTTTACGTGCTATATCAAAAGGATTATACCCGTGCAATCATTTTGAGTTAAGGCAAATATTAGGTTCAGCTGGAGATTGATATATACGTAATAATAAGGCAAAAGAGAATATTAATTTAGTTATATTAACTCGAAAAGATTCTACAACAATAAGTATGTGAAGAGAAAATAAAAATTTTGTCATTAAGTTTCAAGAGAATGCAGAATCCATTTGACGTAGCATTACAATAGCGGTATGTGAGGGGAGGAAAGATCTTCCCTTGTCGCCTGGCTCTGCAAGCCACTGCAGCGAAATACGGGTTTTCAACAGCGGCAGTTTCCCTCTGCTTCCCTTCACCTCTCTCCCCCCTGACCATCAAGATACACTCTCTATGATCTGTCCCACCCTGCAGATCCCAGGACGACTTTGAATGCAGTCTCAATTCCAGTACAGTCGACGTGCAAAAAGATTATGCATAAGATAACAGTACATATTCCCGGCCAGATGAAATATAAAGCAATTTACCAATAAAAGCTGTAACAATTCTTCTACAAATTAAAATAAATATTATTTTTATTTTCCTGTCAAAGTAGGGAGTGCTGCAGCTCCGCAGCTCTTATGGACGAGCCGTCCCTGGCCGAGAGTATCAATTTATGCACATACATCAAGAAGCTGAAAACCTTCAGGAAATGCTTCCTTCAAGTTCAGCCTCACAAGAATCTAACAGAAATTTTGCTATGTCCTTACACAATTCTAAAAACCCAGGAGGGCAACACCAAATCCACACTATAGTTAAAATCTGGCTCCCTCAGACTTCCTACTTTTGGAACACTTACAGATGCTATCCGCAAGACAAAGTTTGAAGAGGCTGATGGCATAATTCATACAGTGAGGACATGAGTAATACATAAATAGGGCATTAGCTAGTACAGACAAGCATGCATATACTTGTTTCATACTAGCCTAAGATTGTGTATGTTGATGTACATTATGCAGAAAAATAGTACCGGTATGTATAAAGAAAATATCCATTTATATTTTAAACTTCACATCTTTTTAACAAATATTTCCTGAGGAAATAATGTGGAGCATATTACTTTCTGAAACAACCCTCGTAATAAACTGCTGGAATCACAATTCTTGCTGATCAAAGTCTAGATCCACTGAGATCATTATTGAGCTATTTATTATTGAGTACGACAATACACTTAACACTGCAAAGTCAAGACTATGCTGATTGAAAAAAACCACATTCTATATAAGACTTACTTACCTATAGCACCATTAAGATTCTGAAATATTTCAGCTTTATGATCTAGCTTGATTCGGAACTTATTTCTAAGTTCTTCATTCAGGTACACTTTAGTATAGAATAACTGGTCATCATCATCATTGGCGACGTCTGATGATGTCACTACTTTGTACAACTCTGGAGCATAGCCAATAAAACCTAAAATAAAAAAAAACAATATATGTCAACACTTCTACTTTGGTCTAACACAATAAGATATTTGTACACACTTCAGCAAGTAAGAAAAAAAATGAATAGAGAAACAAAACTGAAAAGAAGAAAATAATGAAAGGAGGAAAAACTAATGGCATAACGAATTTAATCTATATGGAGAGCAGAACAATCTTTTTAAAATATGAAAGCATACACATCCAAATATTTTAAAGACACATTACGCTCACTTAAATACTGTATATGCATAAATGACGGAAGCTTAACCATCACACATACCTCCAGAATTAAGATACCGTTTACCCCTTTGGACAGTCGGATATTTGGATGCTAAACTCTCATCGGGCCAGCAGAATCCTTCAGCAGAGAACACTACTTTTGCATCGAAGTTTTCAAATTGTTCTATCATTTTGTCCACTCCTGATAACAGGATTACGTCATAGCTGCATAAAACACAAATCACAGTTATTACATTCGTTATTAATAAAAAAAAAGTTCTTAAATTTTAAAATCAGATATTATTAATATGTACTGAAGTACATCAGGTAACTACAAAAACTGTCACCTTAAGGTAATTCGTTATGTTGTATGTACTTATGAAGATAATAAATGGAAGTGCTATTAAAACTTTCCATATAAAATGAGGTTAGTTGCGGATGCTCGAGTTTTGCAGGAGCTGGTTCCTGTCAAGAAATGGCACGAACACCAGGAATAGTGCGTCGCATTCTCGGCACGCAAGCAATGAGTTACACTGCAGTTTCACTTTAGTTGTGTTGTGAGTTGGCGTGAAAGTTATAATCTTAAAAGTTTAAGTTAAGTTTAAAGTGCTCCGTGTAGGCTACTGTTGGAATGACCTATTCATTACGTGAATGTACTTATCTATTACAACACATACATATGGAAACGAAAACCTTGTGTAACTTTTAAGCATTGTAACTGTTGCTTACGAGTAATCTCGTAAGCAACGATTGTAACAGCAGGATTGTAAGCCTGAAAGTGCCAGAGATGCACGTGTATTCCTCATAGTAACCAACACATTGATAGCCGGGCCGGCTTCAGACGAAAACCTGAGTGTCCCCAATTAACCTCACTGTACAAGTTTTTGTACAAACTCACTTCCTTATTTAATATGTACTATCACATCACATTCCTAAATCTGTAGGTTTAAATCTATAATGTACTAATCATACAAGTAAAAAGGAAATTATAGTGAGTAAGTTAGCAAATTCTGAGGGTAAGTAAGAATACAAACAGATGAAAGGATACCATACCAGAATTTTCGAGAGTACCGGTAATTAATACTACAGTTATTATCAAAATGCTTATCTAGCTCAGAGTCTCTGCCGAGTTACAGGTGTGACGTGCTTCTATGTATAGACATGACATCTCGTGCTGAAGTCAAATTAAAACAACTCAGTACCAGTATCGGTATTGGCAGTTCCGTGCACGTGGTTCTTAACGAGAACTTCTGTCACAGTAAACCTGATTTCCACTAATTATATAGCAGAAAAATCACCTACCACCATCATGTCATGGCAGCTTTTAAGCAACATTAACA
Organism: Periplaneta americana; assembly: GCF_040183065.1. Classification (NCBI taxonomy): domain Eukaryota; kingdom Metazoa; phylum Arthropoda; class Insecta; order Blattodea; family Blattidae; genus Periplaneta; species Periplaneta americana. The sequence continues at coordinate 43,798,918 of NC_091125.1, read as the reverse complement.
GTTTTTTTTTATTTGAATTCACAGTTCTGTCTCAGCTCTTAGCACTTATGATTTGCTGAAGTTTGCAGCAAGATACTTTTTATTTTTTGTACCAGACATTTTGCTTCTTTCGTTATTTGTTTGGTTGTTTTTTAGGAGGTTATTTTATGACGCTTTATCAATATCTTAGGTTATTTAGCGTCTGAATGAGATGAAGGTGATAATGCCAGTGAAATGAGTCCGGAGTCCAGCACCGAAAGTTACCCAGCATTTGCTCATATTGGGTTGAGGGAAAATCCTGATAAAACCTCAACCAGGTAACTTGACCCGACCGGGAATCGAACCTGGGACACCTGGTTTCGCGGCCAGACGTTTGTAGACAGGCGGTAGACATTTGATTGTTTGTGAGTTTCTGCTCGTACACTTTTTTCCGAGTGTTAATTTTTTATAGTTTAATATTTCCGTTTTAATTTTGTTGTTTTCTTTTTCGTTATTATTTTCGACTTTATTTAGTTGTCTGACAGATGTAGAGAACAAAGAGAAATAGACATACCTACCTCAAAGAAAAATATTTAAAAGAAAAGACCAAGAAATTTCGGAATATTTAGTTTATTGCTTTCATGTGTAAAATATTAGGCTACAATAGCTACCTTGTTGATTAAACTGATATGATAATAACAGCTATGTAGAATAGACACTGTAACTTTTCCGTTTTTTCTCAGTTTAGAACTCTAAAATACGAGACGGAAAGCTGTCCCGAAGACTTTTCTTGGGACAATGGGACGCATTAGCGAAAAACGGGACGATTCTGTATTTTATGGAACATCTGGGAACCCTATCCTATGCAGACCGGTTCCACTCCAAACTCTACCTAACAAAATCTGTTGGCAGTGGTCATATGCTGGTTGTACGGACAAGTACCTGCTCTCTGCCCTACGCAGACAGGTCCCACTCCACCATTTGCCACTTAACTTCCTCAGGACTGATGTTCCGCACTATGTTCATTAAGCTGACAGAACATTACTACTGGGACTGGTCTGCCTAGGCACTCTCTGTTCTATATGGAGTCACTACTCTCAAAACTGACAAAATCGTCAGTAATTTTCATAAGAACTCACAATTCAGACT